>NC_141021.1:40527500-40682500 GCF_052040795.2 Danio rerio | reverse complement strand
CTAACCTGCTAGGCTATATTTTCAGCATATTACGAACAGGCAGCTAAATCTCTTAGCAATCAAGCTGCGCTTAGCATCAATCATGCTTCTCATCTCATCGGCCACAGTTTTATAGCCGCTTCAGACACTAGCTGCTGAAAAGTTAAAAGTGAAGTCCTGTACCTGGATTATGTTGCCTTTTGATGTTTTTCCCTCTCAGACGACCCTGCGTCCACACACACACACACACACACACACACACACACACACACACACACACACACACACACACACACACACACACACACACACACACACACACACACACACACACACACACACACACACACACACACACAGACAGTCAAAAAGGCCCCCTCTGCCATCTAAAGGCCAGGGAACAAGACAGACCACCAACAGCCACAACAGACTGTTAGGCTTTTATGGGCCTTGACCGCCTAGTGGTTTAGAAAGCACTGAGTTTAGTTTTTTTTTTTGTTTTTTTTTTGGTGGAATCAAGTATAAAATGGCCTCCAAGACCGTACACTGTGAGTTGTAAATCCGGGAGGCCTTTTGAGGTGCACTCCAACGTTGTAAAGTATTTACGTATAGTCACTGTACTTACTTTGTAATCTGACTCTTAAAAGAAAGCAACTTTTACGCTTTACTTAACTATTTCTTTTATAAACATGTATTGTTTACTGTACATATGGACAGAGCACATGCAATTCCTGTTGTCTTTTAGAGTCTGAACTGTCTCTATAGTTTTCATAATTGATAGTATAGTACAGTACTGACTTTTCAACCTTTAAGTTTAGTTATTGTTTGTATTGGAAGGAACACACACAAACACAATAAGCTATGTGTATGACAAGTGTCTTTCAACCATTGATAAACCTCCGGTGAAAGGTTGATGTGGCTATTCAATAGGTTTCTTTTATATCATCGATAAAGCAATTGAATTAAAATATAATCAGTTAAACTTTACTTAGACATTAATTTAGTTGTTGAAGCATAAAATGAAATAAAAGATCATTTGCATGCAGGAATGTAATTTAATGCAGTACTTCTTGTCTGGTCTGAGACCCACTTTATATTAGTGTCTCAATTAGGCATTGAAGATTAATGATTTTAAAGAAACCAGATCTCAAACGCAGTGGTTTTATAGTAACACGACAGTTCACCGGAAGTACTTGAAAATTAAAAGTTATTTTTAAAAAAAAAAGTTTCCCCCTGTGGCACGCATAAAAACTATTTTAACATCTGTTTTTTTTTTTTTTTTTTTTTGGGTCCAATGATTGTCAAAGTGAACTGGTTAACAACATACAGTCACGCATACTTTTAGGTACAATTCTCACTATTAACAAACCATCAACTATGACTTTTGGCATAGTTGAGGCATGAGTTACCTTTCGGTATTGGAAAGGATTAGGGGTGTAGAATAAGATTATGCAGTCAAATAAAAAGCCAGTATCTATAATAGACTGGTGTGTACAGAGTACATGCAGTTCCTGTTGTCTTTCAGAGTCTAAACCATCTCCATAGTTTCCATAATTGATAGTATTGTCCTTTTCTTTTTCCACACAATTTTTTATGAAGCTGCTTTGATACAATCTGTATAGTATTAAGCACTACAGAAATAAATGTGACTATATTTGACGTGGCAGCAACCAGTGATAAAGCCAAAGCCAGCATATGACTTTAATTTACTGAATATTTTTCAGACTATTTTTTTTGAAACTGCTTATTGTTTTACTTATGCTGTTCAAAGTGGCAACATTGATTTATAGCATTATTAAAAAATACAATTTTATTTTTATTTTAGAAAATAAGCAACTGTTTGTCACACACATTCACTCTTTCTTGTTTTTACGGGTATAAATAAGGCATATTTGAGCCTCCTGTAAAATACTTAAGTGCTATTAAAAGATCAATAAATAAAGATTCTTTAATGACATGTTGATTCCATGATGAACATTCAATGAAAAGGTTATTCGGATAATTAAATCTTCTTTACATCAAGAAACAAATAGTTATTTTAGGAATCCTAAATTGTTCTTTTTTAGAATCACTGCAGAACTTTAGGTGTCATTGGAAGTCATTTGCACAGTAAAGTACAGTGCTCAGCATAATTAAGTACACCCCATTTTAAAAATGTATACTTTTATCCATTTCTCAGTGAATATGGTGTATTAGAACAAAACATATTATTTAAACAGATTTATTCAAATAATATTTCAGTCAGAACATCTTTAGAAATAGAAATTGTATTTAATATTTTTCTATAACATATACATTTGGTTGTACTAATTTTTGAACCATTATTGTTTAAAAAATATTTTTGGCCTTTATTAGATAGGACAGTGTTGAGACAGGCAGCTAAGTTGGAGAGAGAGAGAGGGGTAGGGTAGGGAAATGTCCTCAAGCCAGGATTCGAACCTGGGATGCCCTGACGTTCTACTGCACCGTATGTCGGCGGACTAACCAATAAGCTATTGCACCAACATTTTTGAACCATTATTGTGAGTTATTTTGTTAGACAAGCTCCAGATTTGGCTTCAGTACTGACTGATAAATATGAACAAATATAACATTGTAAAGATTTAAAATAATAATGGAGAGATTTGTGAGCAGTGTACTCATATATGCTGAGCATCTCTACTTTTCCTCCAATACAGTTTTCAGGTTCTTCTCTCACCTTTTCAAACAAGACATTAAGTATGAAAATGAACATAGGCGTACATTTTTAAAAGCCCCACTGCTTTTGTTTCAACACTCACTCGAGACAAAAGCATCAAAGGGGACAAGGAACTCATTGTGCGACGTCCGCCGAGACAATTGAGCTGCGTACGATGGCTAGGATCTGGTGACAGAAGAGTGATTTCATGGAAAAACAAGAGGAGGGAAACAAAACTGCCCTTTTGAAATGGGGGAGGAGTGATAGAAAAAGGAAAAGAGCGAATGACAAATAGAGAGGAGATAAACCACACTCCCTACTGACACACATCCAGGTCACTGCCTCCACAACATGTATCCCCAGTGCCATGGCTCTTTTCCTCCAGCATGGCGTCGTTTGATACAGAGACCAGGCCTCTGAAGCAACAGGGTGCCGACCCAATCACAGCCTTTGCCCATCCCCTTGGGTTACTTTTGGCATTCATTGAAAAAAAACAGATGGCGCTTTTGCATTTACCAGCTTGGCTACAATGAACGCGAGGAATCTGTTGTGCTTTCCAGCCTGGGATTGCGCTCAAGGCTAAACTCTGCTAAATGTTGCACTAGGATTCTGTTGGGCTTTCTGCAGGACTACATCTCCCAGAGGCCTTTGCGAGTCTGTAAAGTAACAAAGCACTGTTGAAAGCTTTGGAGGAGACGCCAATGCTAAGCAGAGCCGCTCAAAAGGGTGTTAGCACCTGGGTGGTAAGGCAACTTTCCCATGTCATAACAGCTCTGGCAGTTTCTGTCACACCGATTACATAGCTGTAAAAATACTTGAAATACCCGTACATTAAACGGCATCCGATTTATTACTCTCAGCGATAACGCAACCTCTGTGTTCGTCAATACGCCTTTCGCGACACTTTGACTGACAGCTTCAAGTATGTGCTGTCAATGCAGAACAATAGCCATGCTTTATTCAAAGAGCCGCTAAAAGGATGTTTGTCTGAGAGGATGACATTGACCCAGACACCTCTCTAGATACTTAAAGGTGGTACTTCAGATTTGTAAAAACCCATGAAGCTATCAATAGTGAAGGAAAATCCATGGAATATGATGACAAACTGAATAGAAATGCAAAAAGTCATTAGAGCGACTCACTGAAAACCCATGTGGTCTTAATGACAAAGCCTCTCTCTGTAATGACCTTAGTTAATGGCTGCATTGCTAAGGGGCCCCATGTCTGCGAGACACAGACAGGCATGAGATGACAAAAAGAGAGGCCGGGCAACTAATCAACCACTGAGAGCGATGTACGTTCTTAAAATAGACACGTTGAGGCTTCGGAAAACAAGCTGATGCTTTTGAAATCATACTTAAGGAGTAAAATTTAAATTCCTTGGTGAATGTTTAATGTAACATATAAACCAAACAGCAATGGTGTATTTGAGGAACCATTACTGCGTCAAATTTACTTTACATTAGAAGGAGACAATCATACAGTGGGTGGAAAAAGGAAAATGTAAACCCTTAATTCCTACCAAACAAGCTGTTTCTCACTTTTGGTTTATGGGCAGCACCACACACACACACACACACACACACACTCAGAGTAAGGCTTCACACCTCATTAACTGAAATAAAACCCATCCAAGCATTTGAACGAGTGAGGCCAGGGCATTTTTACCTGCCTTCGCAATAATAAAGAGAGTATGTTTTGCGTCTTACCAGTTGTCCTCAGCTTTGACTTTTCAACCTTTAAGCTTAATTACTGTTTGTGTTTAAAGGAACACATACACATACACAATATATATACACGACAAGTGTTTTTCAGCCACTGATAAACTTCGAGTGAAAGGTTGATGGGGCTATTTTCAATCTCATAAGGTTCCTTTAAGAGCATCGACAATGTAATTGAATTAAAATAGACTTCAAGATAGAGTTCATTTAGTTGCTCAAGCATAAAACAAAATAAAAGACCCTTTAAACAAAAGAATGTAATTTAATGCGGTGATTCTCATCTGGTCTGAGACCCACTTTATATTGGTATCTCAATCAGGCAGTGAAGAATAATGATAAAAAAAAACAGATCTTGAAAGCGATGGTTTTATATTAGCATGACAGTTTACAAGAAGCAAATGTAAATTAAAAGTCTTTGTGCATGTACCCCATTAAATTTCGTTCATCATTTAATCACCTTTATGCAGATCCATACTTTTTTTCTGTTTTACAAATAAAAAACTATTTTAAAATTCATTTTTTAGTCCAATGAATGCCAAAATGGATTGGTTAACAACACAGAGTCCCACTTTAAGGTAAAATTAACTTTGATTTTTGCCTAAGAAAAACTATTAAGACATTAGTTAGGTTTAGGTACAGGGAAGGGTTAGGAATTTAGAATATTATGATGGAGAATATGTACTTTTTTAGTACAAATAAGTCAGTATAATAGACAGGTAACAGGGCCAGACAGTATCTACTGACATTTTTTTGCTATTTCTTCTGAGAATTTTGTAAGAAATCTGTGGATTTATGCGGAATTATTTTAGGAGTATCATAACTAAAAACTTAATATATGAAATAAAAATGATAGCTTTTTAACTTTTATTTAATGTTTACAATCCAAATCCATCTAAATCCACTTATTTGGTAAACACAGCAAGTCTATCATATGATACAGTATGAACTAAAAGACAGAAAATATGACTTTACAAATTGTATTGTAAATAAATCAAACAAACACATATTAGGCAATACTATTACTGAAATTAATTTAAAAACTGAATAAAAATATAAATTTAAACAAGTGAAAAAAAATAGACTCAATGGGCTAAAAATCTGCGGAAATCTGTGGTTTACTGTGCCCGCAGATTCCCTATGTCCCTAGGCCAGTAGTTAAAACACTATATCCTTTTTGATGTTCTGGAATATAAATAGTAAACAATATAAGTAATTAGTGTTTTTACACAAGTTGCTGCTGAAGACAACATGAATTTGCAAAATAAAAAAACTAAAATTCTGCATTATGCTTGTCAGACCAATGGTTGACTCTCTCACTTCTGTAAAGACGCACAACGGTACTGTGAAATGCTTATGGACCAAATAGATGAGACCTAAAGTAAACATTGCATAGTTGTGTGTATATATTTATCTGTTCATTAACCATTCTAAGTAGAACTTGAGAGTGTTCTCCTTTTTATGTATCCTTTTAAATTGCATTATGATACCTTGATCTCTGCTCTGACAGCTGTTGATGTTGAAATGTGTTGAAAAGTGACTTTTACTGACATTTTATGATATTAAAATTATATATCGTCACCCAATTTTTTTTTTACTGTAAAAATGTTGATTGAATGACTAAGAATGTTAATAAAAGTTACATTTTCGATATTAAAAGCAGAGCAGAATGCAACTCGCAAAGGTTTCACGATGTAATCTGAAAACATTCAGTAATTTTTTTACACTTTATCTTTAAATGCAGAGAAACTTTTCATTGTGCAAATGTTTTTTTAAAGTATTATTCAAAAAGGTTATTAGCAAGTTGTTCATATTAAGAAAAAAACAAAATGATGATTGAAAATTTGACTCTTCAATGGCGTTATGGTGAACAAGTCTGTTAAAATATAATTTTCTTACAATGTTTTTTTCTAAAACAAAAAGGTACTTTTAGTATACATATGGTCTCATACAGCAGAAAAAAAAGAAGTTGTTTGAAATCTATTTATTGAATACTAACATAAAACATCATAGTCATTCGTATTGAGACTGGCCTTGGAGTGCAGTGTGGCATACTTGTGCAATCTGGAAAGAGTCAATAATGCATATATTTCATTCTCTAATTATGTACCAATTAACAGAAGCCTCACTGTGGGCTCATTTTTCATGGAAAGCTGTCTCATTAGACCAAAGACTAAAACAATCTAGCTATCACATTTTTTCTTTATCGCTGTGTGCTGTGTATGCTAGCGGTTATGTGGGATTTCCTGTGGCTGCGTGTCCTCTCAGTTGTAACCGTGTCCGCTTTGACTAAGGTTAATCAAGTGTTTCTCCATCTCCAGCATTCTTTCCTTTTAGCAGGCAGGAAAGAGAGGGAGAGACTTTTCCACATGAGGAGAAAGTCAAACTGGCCCTGTGATATCTTATAGATACATATTAATATTAAGGTGAGACACTCTAAGGCAAGATTTAGAGTTTTTGCTGTGTTTTTTCATTCTATTTAAAGAAAGCATCCAAAATAAAATGTAACATCTTTCTGTTGTCACACTTTATCATGTTGTTTACTTTAAAAAATTGTATTGAGCCACAAATTTTAAATTGCAGTGTTCACTACATAAATCAAACTTATGTTTTATTCTTATTTGTATTTAATTCAATAATGATTTTACAGAGTGATACTTTTATAAATAATATGATTTCCACATAAAGTATGCATATAAAGTTATAGTAAATATATTTGAACATATATGTACACATTTTTAATTCTTTTGGTTCAAAGTTAATATAAATATATAAATAAACGGGCCATATTTTGGCAATATTTTAAAATATATGTTGCATATATGTTCATAAATTCAAAATATTTTTATATCAGTAAAGTTTAAATATAAACGTTATATGTTAAACAAGTGATTTGCTTAACAAGTGCTATTAATTATATGAGATTTTTATAAGATTTTTTTATAAAACTATAAAAAAAAAATTTCTCCTGTCCATTTGCAATGTTTTCTGATTTTTGAAATAAAAATGAATACCAATATTTCCTCTGTAAAAACTTTGACTGTAAAACCTCCTCGACACCAAAACAAAAAACAAATAACAAATAATAATAGCAATAAATAAACAAATAAATTCATTCATTCATTCATTTTCTTGACGGCTTAGTCCCTTTATTAATCCGGGGTCGATAGAGCGGAATGAGCCACCAACTTATCCAGCAAGTTTTTACATAGCGGATGCTCATCCAGCCGCAACCCATCTCTGGGAAACATCCACATTCACACACACACACTCATAGACTACGGACAATTTAGCCTACCCAATTCACCTGTACCGCATGTCTTTGGACTGTGGGGGAAACCAGAGCACCTGAAGGAAACCCACGCAAAGGCAGGGAGAACATGCAAACTCCACACAGAAACGCCAACTGAGCCGAGGTTCGAACCAGCAACCCAGCGACCCTCTTGCTGTGAGGCAACAGCACTACCTACTGCGCCACTGCCTCGCCTAAACAAATAAATTATATAATAAAATACAAACAAACAAAAAGATAAAATTACAAACAAATAGGCAAACATTTTACATATTATTAAGCAAATAAATAAAATAAAATAAACTTGTACCTAATTTCAACCAATGCTTAGGTATATAATAATGCATAATGTAATCAATCAGCGGGACAACAATCAAATATATGTACATAATTTCAATGTATTATTATATGAGTGAAATTCAAATATGAACTTGAATGTTAAGCAAGTGATTTGCTAAACAAGTCATATTGATTATAAGAGATTTTTATATAGGTTAATTAAATACAATTTATAAAACAATTTATTATTATTATTATTATTATTATTATTATTATTATTATTATTATTATTATTATTATTATTCTGTTAGTTTGCAATATTTTCTGAATTTTGAAATAATATTGAAACATAATATTTCCTCTGTAAAAACATTTACTCTAAAACCTGACCCCCTAAAAACCTAAACAATAGCAATAAATAAACAAAAATATATCATTAAAAATAAACAAACAAAACTTAAATTACAAACAAATAAGCAAACATATAATATATCATTAAGCAAATAAATAAATAAATACATAAAAATCAATCAATAAAAAATAATAAAAAAACCAAAAATAAAATAAATAAATATATTTGAACTAAATTTCAACTAATGTAAGGTACATAATAATGCATAATGTAAAGCATCAACTGTGCAACAATCAACTATATGTACATAAATTCAATGTATTTTTATATCAGTGAAATGCAAATATGAACTTGAATGTTAAGCAAGTGATTTGCCAAACAAGTCATATTGATTATAAGAGATTTTTATACGGGTTAATTAAATACAATTTATAAAACAAACAAAAAAAAATGTTTTTTTTTTCTTCTGACCATTTACAATGTTTTAAACAAATCCCAACATTTCCTCTGTAAAAAGACTCTAAAACCTCCCCCAACACAAAAACCACAAATAATAATAAAAATAAAGAAACAAATAAATTATATAATAAAAAGTGTAAACTGGGCAAGTATAGTAATAAACATTTTTTCATTTATTTTTACCCTGCTCACCTGCAATGTCACACAAATATACAAATATATATATATATATATATATATATTTTTTTTTTTTCCTATACTTTCCTGTTTCAACGCTGTTCGCATCATTTGAATATCCTGCACTTTTATAGCTCTGGATGAAGAGATTTACGGCAGTGCATTTCTCTATTGACGGGTGAAAGGTCAGTGATAATGTGTATGGGATGAAGCAGAGATGAAACACTAAAGCTCAGTTATCTCTGCAGCCCGTTTCCCACAGTAGATATGTCATGGAGGGCCTCTTTTTTTTTTCTCCCTCTTACCTTCCCTGACCCCTTTGCTGATGCTGTGCACGCCTGGATGCTTTTGTCATTTGTTGTGCTTAACATTATGGACATCGTTCACCACCAGGATAGGGCCAATCTGAGCTCTCTGCTGAAATGACTACTGCTGACAAACTCTCTGATAAGTGTTCATGCTGGAATGCTGTCTACGCTGTAAACTGATGACTGAACTAAGAACAATTATTTTTAGTACTCTATATTTTTAATATCTTATGTTAATTTCTTATTATTATTTTAATGTATAGTTCACGCTATTAGCACACCATTAACTAAGACTTTTAGGTCAATAAACTATTAACTAGCTCCTTATTTTATTTTATAATACTCTCCTTCTTTATATATATATATATATATATATATTGTCATTGTTAAAATTAATTGATTTTACATTTTTAGATGATTGCAATAATGCTTATGAGTATATCATATTTTCATGTTACAATTATTTGTTGAAGCTTTTATTGTAGTATATGCAGTATTATTATTATGTTGACTTAAATGTTACTTTAAAAGATATACTAACAAAAATACTTTCTATGTTGCTTTAATGGAAACAAATGTTTTAAATTAAATGCAAAATATTATAACACTTCAAATTAAAGACTCATTAGTAAATGTTAGTTAATAAATTAAATTGAACATTGAGAAAATGATGAATTTCTTATAGCTACTTTGTTAACATATAGTTTCAAAATATACAACTGAATTTTAACTGAATTAATTCCTTAATTAAATTATTATAACTTGAAATCAGATTGCATTTTAATGTATTATTAGGCAATAACTAGGAAATTAACAGTCAAAAATTAATAAAAGCTTTTGGAGTTTTAATAGTTACTTGCTTGGGTATTTTAGAATGTTAGTCATTTTAAGATTGTTTACCTGTTTACATATTTAACTACTTTAAATATAGAATAGCATGTCTACTTTAACGTTTTAATATGGATGAAATGTTTAGTAACATCTTATTTAAAGGTGTTCTTGTTACACATGTTCCATGAACTTATCATAATTACAATGGATTATGCATAATAATACAACTAATCCCAAACCCAACTCTCATCCTTACCCTAACCATATAGTACAGTTGAAGTCTGGATTAATTAACCCCCTGAATTGTTAGACCCGTTTATTTTTTTCCCCTTAAGTCTTGTTTTTTTTTCAACACATTTCTAAACACAATAGTTTTAATAACTCATTTATAATAACTTACTTTTACCTTTGACATGATGACAGTAAATGATATTTTAGATATTTTTCAAGACACTTCTATACAGCTTAAAGTGACATTTAAAGGCTTAACTAGGTTAATTAGGTTAACTACACAGAATATGGTAATTAGGCAAGGTATTTTAAGATTGTTTGTTCTGTAGACTTTTGAAAAAAAAAAACCTTAAAGAGGCTAATAATTTTGACCTTAAAATGTTTTTTTTTATGTTTTATTAAATGTTTCTTTTATTCTAGCCGAAATAAAACAAGTAAGACTTTCCCAAGAAGTAAAATTATTATCAGACATACTGTGAATATTTCCTTGTTCTGTTAAACATCATTTGGGAAATATTTGAAAAAAAAAAAAAAAGAAAGAAAGAAAATTCAAAGGGGATTTAATAATTCTGACTTCAACTGTATATGTAAATAATTAATAATACTTGAGTTAAATGAAAAATTACTGTAAAAAAGACACCTTAAAATAGTTTGTATCTTAATATTTCACAATGTATTTATTATATTAAATGATATTATGCTTTAAATTAAGCAAAAATCTTGTTGACGAATTGCTTAAACCTGGTCATCTGAAGGACAGCGGCAAAGTATGAGGGCGACATGGTGGCACAGTGGGTAGCGCTGTCACCTCACAGCAAGAAGACCGCTGGTTTGAGCCCCTGGCATTTCTTTGTGGAGTCTGCATTTTCTCCCCGTGATTGCGTGGGTTTTAGAGAATAGAGAATAGTGAAACTGTCCATAGTGTATGTGTGTATGTCCTGGTCCTCCAGGTTGGGGATTGAGCATTGGGCTAACAACCCACCTCACAAAAACTAGATGTTATGAAACACCAATGTGGTGTGGCTAAATATCAACTTTGATATGAAATGGCTGATATTTATATAAAATATAATTAATATTATAAATTAATAATAATTTAAAATGTGTATTTGTTCTTAAATTGTAGAAATAAAGAAAGAATTACTTAAATGACAACCATTTTATTTGAAATGTGAAAGAAATGTCATAATTTTACTCAAAGTCATAACCTAATAAATCTGTAAATATCTTACTAATATTATGAATATGATAAATAATCATTTAAAATGTGTAATTAGGTAATGGCTAGCTCTAATTATAAAATAAGAATTTTTCTGTCATTTTTCATTCTTAAAATTGTATTTGTTCTTAAAAAAAGAAAGAAAGAAGGAAAAAAGAAAGAAAGAAATAAGGGAAGGAAGGAATTTTTCTAATATTTGAAATTAGGAAGAAATGTCCTTAAAAATGTATAGAATAAAACAAATATGAACATTTGACTCTACTTCTAAACCTCTACCTAATCTGTAAAATAGTTTATTTCACTCATACAGCTATATATGTTTTTTATATAATTATCTAAAGCTGTTGACTTATAATGTAGAATTATAATTCATTAATGTAACACCTAATGACTTAATACCTTAAATGCAAATGATCAATATGCATGCTATAAAACCATTTATAGCTGTGTTGCCTTTAGAAAAGCAGCCATATCTCGGTCATGCAAATCCTCCCCCATTACAGAGCATTCCAGGTAATGTGTTTTTATGCCAGTGAGTGAGTCCAGGCCACATTAAGTGCACACTGCCTAGGTGCTGTACAGGGATGAACAGATAAGAGCTGCAGATAGGAAGTACCTCATACAGTGCCGCTCTTCTTTCTGAACGAGCCCTTCTCTTTGATTAGTCAGATGAGCGGGGCGTCTGGTGCTGGATGTTAACGTGATTAGGCCTTTTGCGCCGATGCCTTGATGTCACATATACCCTAAAAACCAGAGGCTTAGTGACTCTGAAGGCCAGCTGCTTGATATGGCGGACAGCAGGCTGCGGTGAGGACAGCTGTGAATGGAAATAAAGAGGGCTTTTAGAAGGCCAGGATTGGACCACCCATTGCTTTTATGCCCATAAGAAACACTGGACAGGTTAGCCATCAGATTCAATTGGCCAAATAATTAGAGTTTGTTAATTGAATGTAGAAGATAATGAGGAGAGTTGGGGTGGAAATGAGAATGAATTTCTTCATGTTGTGCCAAATGTGTAGACCTATATTTTAAGGTGTCCATTTTAGGCAATGCCGGTATGATATTACTGGCATTATATTAGATATTAATGTTGGTTAAATAATATTTGCTATCACTTTATTTTAAGGTGTTCATTACACTATAGTAATTACAATGAATTATGTATAATAACATGCAACTAATCCTAAACCCAACCCTCACTCTAACCCTATAGTACATTTTAAGGTATCTTTTAGAAATGGGCCGGAATAAGATTCTGAAGGTGTGATAATAGACATTGAAATTATTTTTCATTGACTTATATAATATTTTAAATTTGTAATTTGTGGGCATTTTATATTTATATTACAAAATATATTTTACTTTAAGAAAGATTTAAAATATTTTGGAATAGTCAGTCAGTCAAACATGTCAGGCCAAATAATTAAAATAAATCACTGATTTTTGCTTGATTTGCATTTTATTTCAGACACACAATACAATCATGAATGTACTGTACATACTACAACACCATTAAAAACAAACAAAACTAAACAAAACTAAAAAACAAAACAAAACAAAAAACTAAACAAAACAAAACAAACATTTTTTCCAATGCCTCCCAACAGTGTTGGAGGTAACGCTTTACAAGTAACATGAGTTACGTAAAAATATTACTTTTTTAAGTAACACGTAAAGTGGCGCATTACTTTTAAAAAATAAGTAATAATATTTGAGTTACTTGTTAAAAAATGTATCTGGAGTTACTTTTTAGATTAATTAATTCGCTTTTAAAAAAGTTTGCTGAATTAAAAATAGTGTAATCACGTTTAATCACACTCAGTGAGAGAATGAGCTCCCCGCGGGAACAGACAAAAACCAAGATGGCAGAACCTTTCATTTCTGTGATGGAAGTATTCTCATTATTTTGCTCACATGGAAGAAAAGGGGATTGTCTCAATGGACAGTGATGTTACTTAACTAATAAGGCAAAAATACAAACGTAGCAAACACATTGCTTTTAACTTTCATTAATCTGTATATCTGGCATGTATCTGAAGGTAACATTATTCATTCATTCATTTTCTTTTTAGGCTTGGTCCCTTTATTAATCTGTGGAATGAACCGCCACCTTATCCAGCATATGTTTTATGCAATGGATGTCCTTCCAGCTGAGCATATACCCATTTCACCTTTATAGCGCATTTCTTTGAACTTGTGGGGGACACCGGAGCACCCGGAGGAAACCCATGCGAACGAGGTGAAACTCCACACAGAAATGCCAACTGACCCAGCCGAGGCTCCAACCAGCGGCCCTCTTGCTGTGAGGCAACAGCACTACCTACTGCGCCACCGCGTCGCCATAACATTCAATTTATTATTATTTTTTTTCAAAGGTAAAGGAAGTTGTTGGTTATACAGTGTGTTGTTAAATGCAGAGCTCCTCTATTTCAAAAAAGAAAAATACCCTAAATATTCTAAAAGAGATCAAGCCTCAGGCAAGTATGAAAAAGTAATGCAACTTAATTTTTAGAGAGTAACTCAATATTGTAATGCATTACTTTCAAAAGTAACTTTCTCCAACACTGATGGCATTTAGTATTAGTGTGGGATCACTAATCTCTAAAAACACTTAAGATCATTAAGATCACTAAAAACCATTAGAATTTATCCATTCATTCATCTATCCGTTCATCCATCCATCCATCCATGCATCCATCCATCCATCCATTCATTCATTGATTCATTGATTTATTCGTTTTGGTTTAGATTTTTGTTATACCTACAACAATGTGATTATTGCTTCATTTTTATGTTTAATGCATACTCTAAAATATTAGTAGTACATATTATCAAAATATGATATTTGATGTCTATCATCTATAAGAGTCAAATCACAGCGAATGTTGGAAACCCTTTCTGAATCACAGCGATTCTACACAATGGCCACTCTAGTATCTCTCTGAGGGTCTTTTGTATGGGACTGTGTGTGTGTGGGCACAACAGCACTGGATGCCCCCTAATACGGTTCCCGGGACAGCAGTTGCCTCTATGGCTATTCGTGCAGTCACAAGCAATTAGGAGAATCATCTCTCTGCAACACAAAGGTTAGCAGCATGCCAGCTTTCATCTCCACTGTCCTCTCAGACTGCGGGTGGCACCGTCAAAGCCCACCATTATCTGACCCGGACAGAAATAAATGATATTGTATGTGTGGAGAAGTCTCCATTCCCGTCTGCCAAAAGAACATTGGGGAGCTTGTCAAAGTGCAGTGTGAGAAGCATTTCTGCATATTTAAGGCGAGAAAAAAAAACATGGTTTCTAATGGACGTTTATTTGTTAATTTTGACATTTTTGTACTTTTTGGCTTTCCATAAAGTGTTTTCTTTTTTCTATCTTCTGTTTATCTAATGGAAAGAAAATGTTTAAATACACATTTACTGTAAGTGTGTCTTTTCTTGTAATTTTTGTCTGCAGATTTCAATTACAAAACATGTTTATTTTAAAGGTTGTTTTTTTTTCTAACTTAATTGTCTCCTTGCCTTAAATTTTCATTTTTTAAGCAGCACTTACATACACTAGATTTATTGATTTCTATATTCTGAAGGTTTGTACCGAGGGACACATCTTCATACATATAGATTCTGGTTTAATTAAAACATTTCATTATGATTTTTTTTTCTGTCTATTTGTAATATTTTCTAAAGGTATTCCCCATATCCCCTCTGTAAAAGACCTTCGACTCCAGTGTGTCAAAAGTAAACGAAAACCCAACTTCATCCAGTGTTCAGATGTTGTGATTGTAGGCAAATGAGCCATTCACATTTATTTAATAAAATAATTATTTATTTGTTTGTATATATTTTAATATATAAAAAAAACACTTTAATTACAATAGTTTTTTTTTTACCTATTTACCTGCAGTGTATTTTTTCATTTAACACATTAAAAAAATTTCCTGAAGAATCTACAATAAATTACTGGCAGCAATTTACCAGTAACTTACACTGTAAAAAAGTGCTGAGTTCCACACAGTTGATTAAGTTAACCTAATCGTTTTTGCAAATTTAAGTGGATTAAACATAAAACAATTTGACGCCAAAAAACTTTTGTTTCTTGTGTTAAGGTTTGTGTTGCTTCCACTCATTTTAAATAAGTAGCTTTAACAAGCAGCAAAAGTATTTTTTGAGTGTACTGTAAATCAATTACAGCACCATTTATCTTGCTGTATGTGCATTTACAGTATTGCATATCTTTACTGTAAAATATTTAGGGATTTTCACAATTTTTACTGTAAAAATACAGTACTGCATAACTGTCCTACCAGCCTGATCTCACGAGGAAATGTAAATATTTTACGTTTTGTCAATTTAGTGGCTAATTTGTATAAACTCATCGAGTTTAGTCATAGAAAATGTACAGTTTTTAAAAGGAGATGTAGCACCTAACCCCACCCCTAAGTCCAACCGTCATTGTGGGATGAGCAAATCATACTAAACGGTATAAATGAGATTGTATGATACGAATTAGCCACTAAATGTAAAAAGTTATGAATTGCAGTGTGATAGCATTGGTCCTACGGTAAAATACTGTTCACATTACAGTTAAATACAGTATAACTTACAAAATTTGTTAACTGTATTATTTTGGTTAAACTAGGATTTATACTAGGATAACAGAAAGTGCAGGAAGAAATCTTAGCTGAAGCCCTTTTCAATTAAGACAGTGTGTTATGATTAAAATTATGACTGTTAACAAATGTACACCCTTTACATCTTCTAGATGTACAAGCAGGACATATGTAAACTAATCTAAATATGTAACATTGATACATTTTCATCAAAAATGATATTTCTTCATTACAAAGTTGCATTTCTTGCCTTAAACCAACAGCAACACATTAAAGCTTCTAGAAGGGAGTAAAAAAGCAACCAGTGAGATTAAACGGGTCAAGTAAACACTGTTAGCGCTGACCTAGTGTTTAGTGGCCACTGAGAAGTGTGCGACGCGTGTATGTTTTGCTCAGTCCGAGTGCCCTCTTCCACCAATGGTTTAATACAGTATGTGAGAGGGCAACATAAGAAGCAAAAAGGGAAGCAGGAAGCTATAAATCAGAGAAACTACCCGACCGATTGCCCTCGCTAAATCAAATCAGCAGGCAAATGCTTGAATTCTCTCCCAAACTCCAGTCCGTCGAACATGCAGTCGCAAAACTCAAAACCCCAGCCAGGCAATCGCTGACACTCACCAGATACCCAGCAGCCCCGGCGCTAATCCGTTTAGCCTCGGCCCCAGTGTGGTTCTGTGTAGCCATGGGCTTTTGTTTGGGCTTTGTGAAAAGAAGAGCTAACCGAATTTTGGGATGGGTAATTGATGCCAGCGTGTACGGTTGTTCTTGGAACAGGACAGGGGAGAGAGAGTTGATAACGTGGTTATATTGTATACGCAACGATTAATCGTAATGCGAAACAGACACTGTCATTACTGACTTTGTTATTTGTCCATTCTGCTCCATGTGATGTGGTCTGCCTGTGATTTATTGAATCAATGGCATAATGTTGTTTTAACCAATTTCATAATGTTTTTGTTTTAACTCTTCTTTAAATTAAGAGATGGAAATGTCTATTTTTGTTTAATGCGTCTGATATTTTTAGTTATTTTAAAGGAGATGTCAGGTCTTCATTTCCAGACTCCATTCTTCCTCAATGAATATGTGCTTTTAAAAGTTTGCATTTATCAGTCGTTTTGGGGAGAACTACATTTCTTATCCATATCTTGGCGAAGAGATGGATCAGAGGTCGAAGTTCACCTTGTAGTTCCTAAAAGTGATGATAGGCTCAGCAAGGCTCTGATAAGAAGGAGCCACCAAGCTCTGCGTATTCTGGAGCCATCAGTTAAGAGATAAAGGACATTTACACTCTGAAATATAGATTTGTTTGTTCTAAAATGTACTTTTAAAAATGCCTTACTATCTCAGTTTTCAAATTCTTCAAAGTCCTTTCTTGCACTGTTCTAAAATTATTTGTAAATTAGCAGTTTTTCTTATTTTGTGATCAGTCTGTTTATTTTTCCCTATTTATTTATGCCTTTGAATTACTTTATGGAACCTACTTTAACCTTGAAAAAGTAACAACAACAACAACAACAACAACAACAACAACAACAACAACAAAAAACAACAAAAAGACTTTTATTAACTTTTTAATAGTTCAAAGTGATATATTATCTGGGTTGGTATTGTACTGTGTATTACCAAAAACCTTATAATAAAGTGCCATTACATTTTCTAATGTTTTACAGACTGATTTCTCTAGATATTTTTTTTCTTATTAATTGCATTATTTCTAACTACTAAAATGCCAATAAAAGTCACTTTATTAAACTGTTGAGTTGAATTTTCAACATCAAAATTCAACAGAGCAGAGATAAAGTTCCATAATGCAATTCACAACCGTAAATAAACAGAAAACAGAAAAAAATATGAAAGCTATTAATTAACAAATTTTTTTTTTTCAAATGTTTTTTACAGTGTGATCTTAATCTTAATCGTAAAATGAAAATATATTTTATAATGCTTCCATAAAATATATATTTTAATTTTTATGTATTTTATACCAAATATAAAACATTGCACTCCCAAATCGTTAGCATGTGCATCCCTTTTCAACACCTTTTCCAAAATTACTGTATTAATACAGAAATAAATATGCAATTATTATGTCTTATGTTGTATATTTTTAGCAACAGCCAAATACACTGTATGGTCAAAATTATAGATTTTTACTTTTAGGCCAAAAATCATTTGAATATTATTTAATGATCATGTTACATTTACATATTTTGTTGCATTATTTTTCTAATGTAAATATATCAACTCAAAACTCAATTTAGATTGGTAACTTTTAAAATCAGATTTGCTCAATAGCTTTTTAAAAAAGCCTTAGATTCCAGATATTCAAAGAGAAATATTGTCCTATTCTATCATAAATGGAAATCTTATTTATTCAACTTTCCGATGTATAAATCTCAATAAATCGACTTATGACAAATGTTTTGTGGTGTAGGGTCACATATGTTTTATAACGATTGCTTAATTTTGAATACATCCCAGTATTTATTTATTTATTTATTTATTTATTTATTTATTTATTTATTTATTTATTTATTTATTTATTTATAAATTATTATTATTTTTATTTAAAAAAGAAAGACAATATTTGGGCCTTGAAGATACAAATTAATATTAATATGTATTAATATCTAAAAATACAAATATGTACCTATAATGATACCTCAATGATACCAAAGTGCACATTTAAGGTACGAATATGCATCTAGGCACAAAGGTGTACCTTTAGAAAGGTGATGAGTTTTCAGCCTTTATTTTCTGAGAGTGTATCAGTGCAAGAGTTCTACATTTTTGTGATGTTTTTGTCATGCATTGCTGTTTTTAAAATATTAAAGAACGGTCTAATCATGTTTACCAATTTTTACCAAATATCTTTGTTATAATTAAATACTTGATAACTATTATTTTCATATCATTCAGTGCTTAAAGAATTCATTGCAGCAGATAAATCCAGCAATACGTACTGCAAATTATTAAACCTAAATATTTGTTTAACATAATTTAGTGATTTTAATGATTAGGAACAATTATACGTATTATAAATCATAAAAGGGCAGGACACTGCAATCAAATTCATACTGTGTGAAGAGAAATGTCTTCGAATGAACAATTTCTTTAAACTGAATTGAAATGCTGACAAAACTGCAGTTTACAAGCTCAGCATTGCTAGAATTTGCTGTAACTTCCAAGAAATCTTTAACAGAGCTTATTGGATTGTGCCTATTAAAAGAAGACAAGCTAAAGCAATGTTTTCAGCTGATAAATGAGATAAAAATAATCATAAAAATTCAATAAAATAAAATCCTGCACATTGTACAAACGTTCATCCTGACAAAAATTGTGTTAGTTGATCAGTTTCATCAGTCATCAACCTGATCAGGCTTTAAACTCATGAAACTATTAAATATAAACTATAAATAAACTATTTTAAAATAAAATAAAATAAAATAAAATAAAATAAAATAAAATAAAATAAAATAAAATAAAATAAAATAAAATAAAATAAAATTAAATTAAATTAAAGCACAAATATAAAAAATTATATTTCTAACCAATTTTATATTGCCAATGTTATGATCATTTTTGTTTTGTGTAGGAGTGTTAGATGATCTTTGTTTTTGTTCCAGAATGCGGCTGATTAAACTGTAAGTTTGGTCTGGTTTGTGTATCAAGTGTCATAAAGACAAACAGGAACAAACACCGATCGCAGAACGCAGATACTGCAGAGAGCTCAAACTTTTATTTTGTGTACAATATAGCCGTCAAAGCAACACATTACATAGAGCTTGATGGCAATTTCTATTATATCTATGCAAATTATGCCAAAATATTATGATAAACGAAAATATAGGACAAGCATATTAGATGAAGGACTGGTGACATACTGTTGAAGACTGAATTATTTCCCCCTGTATATCTTTTTGCCCAATTTCTTGCCCAAGGGGCTAAAAATATTGTCCTTAAAAAGGTTTAAAAAAAACAAAAACATTTTTTTTTTACTTTTATTCTAGCTAAAATAAAACAAACAAGACTTTCTCAAGAAGAAATTTTGAAAAAAATTTATATAGGAAATACTGTGAAAAAAATGTCTTGCCCTGTTAAACATCTTTTGGGAAATATTTCAAAAAGACAAAAACTAAAATAAAATAAAAATAAATCACAGAACAGCCAATAATATTGACTTCAACTGTATGTATATAAAAATGTCAAAAACTGTATTAAATATTTTATTCACATCATGTGCTACTTTTATCTTATACAAATGCACTTTTATTGGAGCTCGTCTGCCTCATATGAGAAGTGAACAGTAGCTCCCTTACAAAAAAGAAAAAGAGCTGTGCCCAAATCGTTATTTGTTACTGTTAATGGAACATCACCTTAGTCCATTCACATTGTCTCTAATAAATGTTTTGAGTGCAATATAAATATGGAAATTGTCCTCAGGTCAACAAGCAAGGTAACTAGGGAAATATTTACATTTGGAGGGCTCTAATAGGGAGAGAGGCAAAATGCCAGCGAAGCCATGAGTGGTTAGTTAGTTGTGAGGTATTAATGTTTTTAACAAGCTTCTGTACCACCAGTAATTCTGTGATATCTATCTATTTATCTATCTATCTATCTATCTATCTATCTATCTATCTATCTATCTATCTATCTATCTATCTATCTACACAGCAAAATATGGGAACCCAAAACAACTCTATGGGTGTTAATTTCAACACTTTGAAAGTGTCTCATGGGGTCCACTCAAAACAAAGTTAAATCAACACTTTCAAAAGGGTTGGCACATTGACACCGAAGTAAGGGTTAATTTTAACTCTGGGCAGAGTTAAAAAATGTAACTATATTTAACACCGCCTGGTGTAATATATTTATTTTATTCAACTCTCTTGAGTGTAAATATGGTAAAAAGGTCAAACAGACTGTAAATTATAAAATAAAAAACATTTTATTTGAAAACATTCACCACTTCAACAATTCATTCAGTTTTTAAAATGCAACAATGTCAAATATGCTTTAAATGTTTTATTAGTACAGACAGTATCAACAAAATATGTATGACCAGTGCTCAAAAAGGCTGTTTCAGTCATTTGGTCCAAACTTGATGTTTCATCAGTGCAATTTAAAAGTTCAATATATCGTCACTCATAGTTTTCTTCTGAACTCATAGTTTTCTTGTGAAATTACGTTTTAAACAACTTGGCGTGCAAATCTTTCACTTCTGGTATTTCCTTGGTCCTCCATATCAAACACAGCAGTTTAAATGAAGGTATAAATGCTGTAAACTTGTGTGAAAACAAACTGGAGCTAGGAAATCTCATCAAGCATGGCCTGTGAATGAAGTGCTTCCCAGCCACAGTATAGCCACTGTAGTAGCTGCTGATCGCTCGTCTGGTGGTTCCTGATGCACGGATATAGGGTGATGCTCATCTAAGAACTTTTCAAGACTCCAGCATGACTAAGAAAAATGTTTGAAAACAAATTGCAATCAAATTCTATGATATATTTAAAAGAGCATTTAACGTAAATAAAACATTCAAGAAATCTAAACTCACCTTTTGAAAATCTTCATGATGATCCACAACTTGACTCTCCCAGCTGGTTGAGGTGACAGGATATGGAAAAGTAGAAAAAACACATATATCACTGTTGGAATCTCCAAAAACAATTAGGTTAACCACTATGACTAGAACTGGAAAAACAGGCAGCTGTCTGTCCAGAATCCTGAATTTAACACAACACTTGGAGCAAAATTTAGAGGAGCTTAAAATCTTTTATATCATTTAGTGATGCTGACTTCCCCAAAATATTGGCCACAGTGTAAAAAATATTCATAAACTTCATAAACAACAGTTTTCTGTAAGCGTGTGCGTACGTGCGTGCGTGTGTGCGCGCGTGCATGTTTCTTTACCAGATTCAACTTGTTAGGCCCTTTCAGGTCCAGTATTGACGCCACCTTTACTGGAGTCTAGCAGATGTTTCAGGTCCAAATATAATCTAAAATATTAGGATAAGCAGAAGAGGAAAAGTGCAAAGTAAAGAGCAAAACATTAAGTAACAGTTCACCCACATTACAAAACTTATCACCTTCATGTCATTTGTTATTCTCTAATGCTCTAATACCCTCTCAGCTTATTGTGAAACAAATACAGAACTTTATCAAACATACCTTCATTATTATCACCACATATGACCAAGAAGGTGTGCTTGGTCATTTCACCAACTCTGGAAATACACCATCCGTCTCTAATCAGCCACCGTCACAGGGTCTTGTGTTATTGTATAGAGAACTGTGGCTGTTAAAAAAACAACAAAAAATTAGTATCTAACACATATGCATAACCTTCAGATAAAAAGGAGAGATGAACATCACTAAGTATGCCTCACACTTTTTCAGATATCTTTTGATTCAGATGTTGATTATTCATAATAAATCTATAAATCAAACCTGTATCATCATTAGGCTGCTCAAATATGAATCAGTAGATTAATTTTACAGAAAGGTGGCTGTTTACAACGCACTAAATTGTCTTTAATAAAAAGGAAATGTTGTGTACAGTACATGTTAAGTTTAGCCTATAGTTTTAAGCACAATATCATGCGGGAGAAAAAGCTTGACTAAGATGTTCCTGACTACATAAATAGCCTAACTTACTAACGTCAGACATCCCGAGTTGGGAAAAGTAATTTTCGGGGGATACAGAGTTGATTTGCGGGAGGTAGCGGGAGAGATGAGAACCTAAAGAGCAATGGGATGAGTTGCGCGCAACGTACCTAAAGAGCGGTGGGGGTGACGCGCGACGTACCTGAAGAGCTGGGAGGGATGCGGTGGAGAGGGGTGTGCAAAGTGTTTAATGACGCGCAATTTCCGGGAGATTATCATTCATTTGCGGGCATCTACTTGGGCATCTGGGAGTCTCTGTGCATTTGCGGGATAACGTTAACGTTAGTCCCGCAACTTCCGGGAGACTTCTGTAACCTTAAATGTCTGAGAAAGTGCAAACGCGGTCATTTAAAGACATTAATGTTAACATTCCGACTTTAATGGTTGTCAACGCTTAATATAATTCAAGCGTAACTGTTACGTTATCACGCGAGTCTATGAACTAACGGTATATGGACGGCCACGAATGAACCAGTTTAAAAGGGCCGCGGTGTTTAAAATAACCTAATTAACGTACACGAATAACAAACAATCATATGTTTTAGTCAGGAAGCCTTTTACAAGTAAGAATATGTTCATTTACTCACCAGATATGTTTTAGAAACTCTCCAGAGCTTATGGAAACCGTCCTGTGTTGCCGTTAGCATCCGGGCAGAGTAGGCAAGGCTGCTCCGGGGATTCCCTCGCTAGTTTGCTTCGAATTAAAGGAGAAGTGTCGATTTTATTTTACAGATGGGTAACAACGCACACAATGGCATTAAGCGTGACAGAAATGTGTTGAACATGTACATTTAATGTTTTTATGCACTATGTATGCGTGAGCATATATAAAAACATTCTTGAAAAGAAGTGAATAGTAATGCAGTTAAGCTAGATACACAAACGACCATGAATGAACCGCAGAAGTTTAAAATTGTCACTCCATTCTAAAGTTATTAACTTAACAATATGTTTACAACTGTATTTCCTTAAAGAAAGTCAGTAAAATACCAACATTTAGCTAGTTTGACTCACCAGTTGCTGTTAAACCACAGATGGAAAATGGCGTCTGGAAAATTCTTCAGTGACTGGGGCTGCATGAATTCCCGGATGTTGGAAATAACACCACTAAGTGTTGAAAAGATAACTCCTTGATTTCGCACTGAATAAAATCAATTCTAACTCTTATTATATTCATTTATCAAAATCTAACTCTTTAACGTCAACACTTCACTCTGAAATGCTTCAACACCGAGAATTTAACTCAGATGAATTTGCTGTGTATCTATCTATCTATCTATCTATCTATCTATCTATCTATCTATCTATCTATCTATCTATCTATCTATCTATCTATCTATCTATCTATCTATCTATCTATCTATTTATCTATCTGTCTATCTGTCTGTCTGTCTGTCTGTCTGTCTGTCTGTCTGTCTGTCTGTCTTATCTAATCTATCTCCGTGCTTTTAGAAACTTCCAGTAATATTATGAACTACAAAAATGTGAAGGGGTAACATTTATACCTGCATAATTCTATATTCAGAATTTAATTATAAATTGTATAAATGTACACAACATTTTCATACACAGTATGGCATCCAAGTAAATGCTTACACAGCAAAATATGGGAACCCAAAACAACTCTATGGGTGTTAATTTCAACACTTTGAAAGTGTCTCATGGGGTCCACTCAAAACAAAGTTAAATCAACACTTTCAAAAGGGTTGGCACATTGACACCGAAGTAAGGGTTAATTTTAACTCTGGGCAGAGTTAAAAAATGTAACTATATTTAACACCGCCTGGTGTAATATATTTATTTTATTCAACTCTCTTGAGTGTAAATATGGTAAAAAGGTCAAACAGACTGTAAATTATAAAATAAAAAACATTTTATTTGAAAACATTCACCACTTCAACAATTCATTCAGTTTTTAAAATGCAACAATGTCAAATATGCTTTAAATGTTTTATTAGTACAGACAGTATCAACAAAATATGTATGACCAGTGCTCAAAAAGGCTGTTTCAGTCATTTGGTCCAAACTTGATGTTTCATCAGTGCAATTTAAAAGTTCAATATATCGTCACTCATAGTTTTCTTCTGAACTCATAGTTTTCTTGTGAAATTACGTTTTAAACAACTTGGCGTGCAAATCTTTCACTTCTGGTATTTCCTTGGTCCTCCATATCAAACACAGCAGTTTAAATGAAGGTATAAATGCTGTAAACTTGTGTGAAAACAAACTGGAGCTAGGAAATCTCATCAAGCATGGCCTGTGAATGAAGTGCTTCCCAGCCACAGTATAGCCACTGTAGTAGCTGCTGATCGCTCGTCTGGTGGTTCCTGATGCACGGATATAGGGTGATGCTCATCTAAGAACTTTTCAAGACTCCAGCATGACTAAGAAAAATGTTTGAAAACAAATTGCAATCAAATTCTATGATATATTTAAAAGAGCATTTAACGTAAATAAAACATTCAAGAAATCTAAACTCACCTTTTGAAAATCTTCATGATGATCCACAACTTGACTCTCCCAGCTGGTTGAGGTGACAGGATATGGAAAAGTAGAAAAAACACATATATCACTGTTGGAATCTCCAAAAACAATTAGGTTAACCACTATGACTAGAACTGGAAAAACAGGCAGCTGTCTGTCCAGAATCCTGAATTTAACACAACACTTGGAGCAAAATTTAGAGGAGCTTAAAATCTTTTATATCATTTAGTGATGCTGACTTCCCCAAAATATTGGCCACAGTGTAAAAAATATTCATAAACTTCATAAACAACAGTTTTCTGTAAGCGTGTGCGTACGTGCGTGCGTGTGTGCGCGCGTGCATGTTTCTTTACCAGATTCAACTTGTTAGGCCCTTTCAGGTCCAGTATTGACGCCACCTTTACTGGAGTCTAGCAGATGTTTCAGGTCCAAATATAATCTAAAATATTAGGATAAGCAGAAGAGGAAAAGTGCAAAGTAAAGAGCAAAACATTAAGTAACAGTTCACCCACATTACAAAACTTATCACCTTCATGTCATTTGTTATTCTCTAATGCTCTAATACCCTCTCAGCTTATTGTGAAACAAATACAGAACTTTATCAAACATACCTTCATTATTATCACCACATATGACCAAGAAGGTGTGCTTGGTCATTTCACCAACTCTGGAAATACACCATCCGTCTCTAATCAGCCACCGTCACAGGGTCTTGTGTTATTGTATAGAGAACTGTGGCTGTTAAAAAAACAACAAAAAATTAGTATCTAACACATATGCATAACCTTCAGATAAAAAGGAGAGATGAACATCACTAAGTATGCCTCACACTTTTTCAGATATCTTTTGATTCAGATGTTGATTATTCATAATAAATCTATAAATCAAACCTGTATCATCATTAGGCTGCTCAAATATGAATCAGTAGATTAATTTTACAGAAAGGTGGCTGTTTACAACGCACTAAATTGTCTTTAATAAAAAGGAAATGTTGTGTACAGTACATGTTAAGTTTAGCCTATAGTTTTAAGCACAATATCATGCGGGAGAAAAAGCTTGACTAAGATGTTCCTGACTACATAAATAGCCTAACTTACTAACGTCAGACATCCCGAGTTGGGAAAAGTAATTTTCGGGGGATACAGAGTTGATTTGCGGGAGGTAGCGGGAGAGATGAGAACCTAAAGAGCAATGGGATGAGTTGCGCGCAACGTACCTAAAGAGCGGTGGGGGTGACGCGCGACGTACCTGAAGAGCTGGGAGGGATGCGGTGGAGAGGGGTGTGCAAAGTGTTTAATGACGCGCAATTTCCGGGAGATTATCATTCATTTGCGGGCATCTACTTGGGCATCTGGGAGTCTCTGTGCATTTGCGGGATAACGTTAACGTTAGTCCCGCAACTTCCGGGAGACTTCTGTAACCTTAAATGTCTGAGAAAGTGCAAACGCGGTCATTTAAAGACATTAATGTTAACATTCCGACTTTAATGGTTGTCAACGCTTAATATAATTCAAGCGTAACTGTTACGTTATCACGCGAGTCTATGAACTAACGGTATATGGACGGCCACGAATGAACCAGTTTAAAAGGGCCGCGGTGTTTAAAATAACCTAATTAACGTACACGAATAACAAACAATCATATGTTTTAGTCAGGAAGCCTTTTACAAGTAAGAATATGTTCATTTACTCACCAGATATGTTTTAGAAACTCTCCAGAGCTTATGGAAACCGTCCTGTGTTGCCGTTAGCATCCGGGCAGAGTAGGCAAGGCTGCTCCGGGGATTCCCTCGCTAGTTTGCTTCGAATTAAAGGAGAAGTGTCGATTTTATTTTACAGATGGGTAACAACGCACACAATGGCATTAAGCGTGACAGAAATGTGTTGAACATGTACATTTAATGTTTTTATGCACTATGTATGCGTGAGCATATATAAAAACATTCTTGAAAAGAAGTGAATAGTAATGCAGTTAAGCTAGATACACAAACGACCATGAATGAACCGCAGAAGTTTAAAATTGTCACTCCATTCTAAAGTTATTAACTTAACAATATGTTTACAACTGTATTTCCTTAAAGAAAGTCAGTAAAATACCAACATTTAGCTAGTTTGACTCACCAGTTGCTGTTAAACCACAGATGGAAAATGGCGTCTGGAAAATTCTTCAGTGACTGGGGCTGCATGAATTCCCGGATGTTGGAAATAACACCACTAAGTGTTGAAAAGATAACTCCTTGATTTCGCACTGAATAAAATCAATTCTAACTCTTATTATATTCATTTATCAAAATCTAACTCTTTAACGTCAACACTTCACTCTGAAATGCTTCAACACCGAGAATTTAACTCAGATGAATTTGCTGTGTACACATCCACTCGTGACCTTAAAAATAATAAAAACAATAACAAAAAATACATGATAACAATAATACGAATAAGAATCTAAACTATGGTGAAAAAGAATTTATGCAATAAAAAATAAAAACAAATGTAATATATATATATATATGTTTTTATTACAAACTTTTGACCTGTAGTGTATGTTATATATATAAAAACATACACTACAGGTCAAAAGTTTGGGGTTAGTATTTTTAATGTTTTAAATAAGCTTCTCCTGCTCACTAAGGCTACATGTATTTTATCAAAAAAAAAAAAAAAAAAACAGTACAAATTGTAAAAATATGAAATGCTATTGCACTATAAAATAACTACTCAAACGTAGTTAAAATTCATTCATTCATTTTCTTTTCAGCTTAGTCCCTTTATTAAATTGGAGAATCAACCAACTTATCCAGCACGTTTTACACAGCGGATGCCCTTCCAGCTGTAAACCATCTCTGGCAAACATCCATACAGTCTCATTCACGCTCATACACTACGGACAATGTAGCCCACCCAATTCACCTGTACTGCATGTCTTTTTGCTGTAGGGAAAACCCGGAGCACCCGGAGGAAACCCACGCGAACGCAGAGAGAACATGCAAACTCTACACAGAAACGCCAACTGACCCAGCCGAGGCTCAAACCAGCGACCTTTTTGCAGTGGGGTGACAGCACTAACTACTGCGCCACTGCGTCGCCGTAGTTAAAATTTTAATTTAATAAATTATTCCAGTGATTTTAAAGATGAATTTTCAGCTTCATTACTCCAGTTTGGAGAATCACATGACCCTTCAGAAATCACCTTAATATTAGTTATTGTTGTTATTATTATTACAGTTTTTTCTCAGTCGCTTTGGAGCATTTCTCCCAATTCTCCCAATTCTCAAAATGGACAGCTCATTCCTCAAAAGCAAGTATTTATGTCAATAAAAGTGTCAGTGTCATCAAGTCCTGCCACTATTGTTTATGATAGTCAAATGGCTTTGTCATGTTTTAATTATGACAGTTTACTTTGTAAGTTTTTTCCAATGCAAAAAAAAAGTCAGATTTTGCTGACACTTCCTGAAAATGCTCAAGACAGCACTATATACTATCATACTAAAACTACAGTAAATTTAGACATCACTGCATTTAGTGTGGTATCTCAGTACAAAACACTAAATATGTATGTTTCACATTTTTATTGCATATGCTTTTTGCAATTCTAATTTATTCACAGCATTGTGCAAAAGAATAGAGCTGTGCACAACTGTAAACAATATTGCAGTACGTATTGGAACGGAACCTACAGCATACAGGTCTGTAACTCATTTATCAAGTTTTTCAATTCAGAAGATTTTTTTCAGGAAAATATATATATATTTTTTCAATTAAAAGTTTGCTTTGCAGATTTTAACAACTAATTCAACATTTTTGTATGTAATGTCTCAAGTAATGACATGAGGACTATCAGTTTTATATGGAATGACTATTCAGCATTCACAAGTTTAGTTCATTTTGACTGACATGACATAAGCAAATGATAATGTTATAAACAGCAGAGAGTTGTATGAAAACAATTGAGGCATGTCTGAAAGCATTTGCAATTTGGTGGAATGAATGAGAAACTGCTACTATGATGTGCACATATGACTAATTGTTTTGAGAAATGCATTAACTGCAAAGGTAAATAGTGTTGTGAGAACTGCACCACAGTGACTGAGAAAAACTGTAAAATAAGCTTTTCCTGCTCACCAAGGCCACATTTATTTAATTAAAAATCAAATACAAATTGTAAAAAATAATGTGAACTGTTATTGCACTATAAAACAACAGTTCAAAAGTATGTTATAGTTTTATTTAATAATTTATTCCAGTGATGTTAAAGATGAATTTTCAGCTTCATTACTCCAGTCTTTAAAACTGACTCCAAACTTTTGACCTGTAGTGTATAGGCAAGCTTGAAATGATTCATATATAAAATTCTCTACAGAGAATGGTTTATCTTTTTCCCCCAGTTTAATTATTTTTGGACTTAAAATGTTACTTTAAAAAAGGAAAACAGTTTTAACTTGATTATTATTAAAGCCTGTTTGTTCAATGTAGTTTCCTCATAGTGTATTTAAACTTTTAACAAATTAACATTTGCAACCAGTATTATCTATTTTTATAGATATTGTAACTGTGTTGTATAAATGGTAGATGAAATAATGCAAAAAGTAGATGAAAAAAAGAGCCTAATTTATATATATTTGTTGATTTTTTTTTATTTTTTATATATTTCCGAAATGATGTTTAACAAAGCAAGGACGTTTTCACAATATGTCTGATAATATTTTTTCTTCTGGAGAAAAAATTGTTTTCTGTTTGTTTTATTTTGTCTAGAATAAAAGCAGTTTTTAATTTTTTTTAAAAACCATTTTAGGGACAATATTATTAGCCCCTTTAAGCTTTTTTTTTTCTCAATAATCTACAGAACAAACGATCGTTATACAATAACTTGCCTAATTACCCTAACCTGCCTAGTTAACCTAATTAACCTAGTTAAGCCTTTAAATGTCATTTTAAGCTGTATAGACGTGTTTTGAAAAATATCTAGTAAAACATTATTTACTGTCATCATGGCAAAGATCAAATAAATCAGTTATTAGAAATGAGCTATTAAAACTATTATGTTTAGAAATGTGTTGAAAAAATCTTCTCTCCATTAAACAGCAATTGAGTAAAAAAAAAAAACAAGTGGTCAAAACATTCAGGTGGGCTAATAATTCTGACTTCAACTGTATATATATATATATATATATATATATATATATATATATATATATATATATATATATATATATATATATAGATATATATATATATATAGATATATATATAGATGTAGATATAGATATAGATATAGATATAGATATAGATATATAGATATATATTTCTTTTGATGCCATGATGGTACCTCAGAGTATACAGTATATGTGACTCTGGACCACAAAACCAGTCACAGAGGTCAATTGAGATGTCAAATAATATTTGACAAGATATTTTTCAAGACACTTCTATAAAGCTTAAAGTGACATTCAAAGGCTTAACAAGGTTAATAGGCAGCTCTGTTAAACATCATTTGGAAAAAAAAAACTCATTATTTACTTTCATCATGGCAAAGATTAAAATAAATCAGTTATTAGAAATGTATTATTAAGTTTGTCATGATTAGAAAAGTGTTAATCTATCTTTTAAATTAATATTTTTGTGCATATTATATTTGTGCATGTACATTAGATTAGTCAGAACTGAAGCCAAATCTGGAGCTTAACTAGTACACCCAAATTTATGTTATATAAAAATATTAAATACTAATTTTTAAAAAAGAGGAAAAATCAAGAGAAGCAAAAACAATTTTTTTTTAATTTAGTTAAAATTTTGTAGGCTGTCATTTTTTTTTTTTTTTTTGCAATATTTTGCTTAAAATTTAATTGTATTATCTTTCAATTTCTAAATATATTTGGTCACTAAAATATTATTTTAATAAATATTTCAGTTTAATAAAGATTTGTTTAAATGCACCAAAATACAATTCCTATATTTACTGAGAAATTGATACAAAATATTCATTTTCAAAATGGGGTGTACTTTATTATGCTGACCACTATATTTCACTGATTTTCTCAGGTATCTAAAAGAACCTTAAATATTTGTATTATTCGTAATATTCGTAAAAAAAAATCCAAGCACATTTTTACATTAAAAATAACAAACTAAGATAACAAAAATCATCATATGCATGTTTTTCACAGGCACTGGTTTTCATTTACCACAATATGCTAAAGACTGATGGTCAATGTCACAACACCAAACCCCACACTGATTTATCACCTAATCAGCAGCTAAATTAAGAAGGGAAAAAAACAATGTATCATTGTTTTTGGAATGCTATTAAAAATCTGGAATCTTCCACTGTTCTCATGCGCACATATTATTGTGGTTTGAGAGTACCAATATGGTTCTGATTTGGACGTTCTAGACGTTTCCTCTCACAAAAAAGGCCCAAATTTGAGAAAAAAAAAATCAGGTGTGCCAACTTAGAACCGCAAATAAAGGGAAACAGTAAATGCAGAAAAAAGGGCCGACTGGAAGAGAGAAAGGTTAGCGGTTGTAGAAATAAGAGAGGAGAGGAAAGCGAGAGACATTTTAGGTTTTCAGATAAAAGCGCGGCACACCCTGTATCCCCGGACATTTTTATGACCCCCTTTCAAGATTACTGTGCAGAAATACCGCGGCTCATTTGGAAATCAATTAGCCGGCGGGGTGATGAGGTGTAGGCCTCTCTCAGCCTGACACCCGCTGTCCCCGAATTATTGTCAGCACTATAGCGTGGCTCACACCCACCTCCGCTTTTGGGCATCTGGACTACACATGTTGGGCTCACGCTCTGTCTGAAGGCCCAGCTAAGCTCTCCACACCAGCAGCGAATCCCTCGCAGCAACACTCAGATTAGATGAACATTTTAGCCAAGCGATAGAGAAGCTCTGCTCGCTTTGATCCTCCACGAACACACAGGCTACAGCAGCATGTCTACAACTCATTTATATTTCACGCTGTCAGGGAAAACAACCACAGTTTGCATTTTCGAGGTTTCGGAGATAGCATAAAGCAGACGCAAACTGACAAACGAAGCATTGCCGGAGGAAAACAAGGGAAGCGAAATGTCAAGCTTTTGGCTGAGGAATGCCATCAATGTTGGTCTACAGTAGCACAGAGTCCGATTGCAAGAACTCAGGAGGCGAACATCTTTCAATTCCTACATTTTAGTATTTTTACAAAAAAATAACTATAAAAATATTAATAAAACTGTAATAATAGTCTACCTATATATTATATTTAAATCTAGACAACAAATCATAAGGGTCAATTGAGATTTACACATCATCTCAAAGGTAAATATACAGTCGAGGTCAGAATTATTAGCCCTCCTTTGAATTTTTTTCTTTCTTTTTTTTTTATATTTCCCAAGTGATGTTTAAGAGAGCAAGGAATTTTTCACAATATGTCTGATAATATTTTTTCTTCTGGAGAAAGTCTTATTTGTTTTATTTAGGCTAGAATAAAAGCAGTTTTTAATAATAAAAAAAATTAAGATCAAAACTTTTAGACCCTTTAAGCTATATATTTATTTTTCGTTTTGAGAGTCTACAGAACAAACCATCGTTTTACAACTTGCCTAATTTCCCTAACGTGCCTAGTTAACCCAATTAACCTAGTTAAAACTTTAAACGTCACTTTAATTTGTTTAAAAGTGTCTTAAAAATATCTAGTAAAATATTATTTACTGTCATCACAGCAAAGATAAAATAAATCAGTTATTAGATATTAGTTATTAAAACTATCATGTTTAGAAATTAGTTGAAAAAAACCTTCTCCCCGTTAAACAGAAATTGGAGAAAAAATAAACAAGGGGGGGCGAATAATTCAGGGGGTATAATAATTCTTACTTCAACTGTATAACAAAACTGTATACAATAGAAACACAAATATTTCATTCATTCATTTTTCCTTCAGCTTAGTCTCTATTTCAGAGCCACAACAACTTTTCTGGCAAATGTGAGAGCATTTTTTTTTTCTTTAACTGTACAAGTTCAAATATATTAGCTCATTTCATTATATGTGTGTTAACACAAATGGATTAAGTTAACTCAATTGTTTTTACAAATTGATGTCGATTGAATTTAAAACATTTAAGATGTCTCCTAAAAAAATAAAAAAAAATGTGTTGATTCAGCTCATTTTAAATAAGTAGCTTGAACAAGCTGCAAAAATGTGTTTTTTGGAATGTATAAAGGAACAATGTGACAGGTTGTAGAGAAACAAGAAGATAACAAGCAATACTTCATTTTATAGCCTGTAAATTTAATGTAAGAATCAAGGGGGTAACAGTTACATTTACACTGTGACAACATTCAATTCAATTCATGTTTTATTTATGTAGTACTTTTCCAATGTAGACTGACTTAAAGCCGCTTAACAGAGATGTTTTAGTAAATCCAGATTTTAGAGTGGAACATGGAACATTATATTTGTGCGATAATCAAAAATATAATGTTGTTTGCTGCTTTTTAAATTCTGTCTTTGCCAATTTTAATACTGCTGCCATATATCATATTTTTGCTGTATAAACTGATCGGGGTACAACACGTGTTGTATGCTATCATATTGTATTTTGATATGTGACCATTGCTGAAAAGACATAAGTGGGGTTTGGGGGGTATAATATAAGTGGCATACACTATAGATTCTAAACAAAATCATAGTGGGCTGTAAATTAAGGTGGTGCCTGTTACCCCCTTGCTTCTTGTAGAGGGTAAATATAGTGTTTGTGGGCTGTAAATTAAAGTGTCTAAAAGTGGTTCCCCCAAACCTTTCATATTGTTCCCCATTACTTAAATGCACTTACTGTATAATTACACATGAACAGTAAAATAAAAAGAAGTAGAAAAAACTGTTTAATTACTGTGTAAAATATGAGCTGTAACCTAAAGCTTTGCCAAAAAAATTAAAAATCTAACACTTTACATCATCTCTATATTTCTTAATCTAGTTTTGTCTATGATGAATATTGTTAGCTTTTCTGTATGACGCCTTGGATGAAGCACCTGCCTATTCCATATATGTTAAAGTAAACTATGCTGTAGATACATTAGAGAGACATACATGTGCACAATGTTTAATAAATAAATACATTTTCAAGGTTTCATAGATTTAATAAACTACGGTGGCCAAGAGAGTTCAAATGTGCTTCAAGATGAGAATACATATGCAAAATAAAACCAAACAAACAGCTTAATGTTACTTTTGTACATGTCACCAGAGAGGACAAGCCCTGCCCATTAGTGATGATCTCTCTCTCATTAGCATAGGGCATTAGTCTTGTTTTTGAATCTCCCACTAAACTGAAAAAAATATTCAAAGATGATTCCTTAGATTTACTAAATTTTTTACGTTAAGTGGTTGTAAACAATTTATTTGGGCTGGATTTAAACAAACAAATTAAGTTGAACATTATTAAACTTAATTTGTTTGTTTAAATTCAACACAAATAAATTGTTTGCAACAGTTCTGCATGCAACACCTTTTTTCAGTGACGCATTTGTAGTTCCTCCCTCTTTTGAAAAGAGCACAATCTCAATTGAATTTAAAGCGACAGTAACCAAAAAAGATCAATTAGGATCAATTAACCTAAAAGGGACAGTTTCAACGAGTTATAAAACCTTATTTGTGTGGTATTTTGAGCTGAAACTTCACACACACACTCTAGGGACATCAGATACTTATTTTACATCTTGTAAATAAAAAGAAGAATATAACAGGTCCCCTTTAATATATTTTCTAACATGAACTAAGTTTGAACAATACTTGCACAGCATTTGTTATAGTTCAACATTTACTAATGCATTACTAAAACACTAATTCATGCTTGTTAACAATATTAAATGCACTGTGAGTTAACATGAACTAACAATAAACAAGTTTATTTCAATTGTCTTACATTAACAAGCATTGTTTGTTCATGTTTGTTAATGCATTAACTATACCTTATTGTAAAGTGTTACCATCTCGGCTGCTTCATGTTTATAGTGAACAGTGTTGTCATTCATTTTGCAGTTCATAACTTTATTATTGCTAAAACATACAAACAATATTGAACTGTATGAAGGAAAGTATATGTCAAATTCCTGTAAAGGAACAGCACTAATGTTTTTCTATGGTACAGGTTGAGTTTCCGGAACTCAGGGTGCTGCATGTCCTTGAACGGGATTCTGTCTTCCTAGTGTATGTAGAAGTTTTTTGGGGGTGCTAAGGCTCCCTATCCAGATTTTCCCACACATTATTTCAGCGTTTCAAATTATAGGCTGCACTTGCGTAAATTCAATTAAAAAAAAATTAAATTAAAACATTTGTATAATATGGTTGTGCTACAAATATTCCATATAATATACAAGGAATATGTATATGCCTCTATAACCATAAAGTTATTATTTTTAAAAATTATTTTTCATTTTTTTATTCTCTTTTCGGTTTATTCCCTTTATTAAACTGGGGTCGCCACAGCAGAATGAACCGCCAACTTATCCAGCACATGTATTATGCAGTGGACGCCCTTCCGAATGAAACCCATCACTGGGAAACACACTCATACACTCTCATTCACACACATACACTACGGACAATTTAGCTTACCCAATTCACCTGTACTTTGTTTTTGGCCTTTGGAGGAAACTGGAGCACCCGGAGGAAACCCATGCGAACACTGGGAAAACATGCACATCCACACAGAAATGTCAACTGACCCAGCCGAGGCTCGAGCCAGTGACCTTCCTTCTGTGAGGCGACAGCACTACCTACTGCGCCACCACGTCACCCAAATGAAATTATTATCACAAGCAATCTAAAACTGGCTAAAGCTACTGCATTCTACCGTGTTCATTTGTTGCTCAAGATTATTTTTTATTTTTTCATATTCCCTACAGTGCTGTAATAATCAACATGTCTGTAATACTGCTGCTTGATTTGGGGTTATTCATGGTCTACTGAAAGTGATTTGTTGAATCTAATTAGGTGCTTTTTAATGTTTGATGAATGAACTGTCTGGATAAGAACGTCACCTCATTAGAAATGTTACAATAAAAAATTGTAAACTGATATGTTAATAACAAATAACCATAATAACTCTCACAGAGTTACTTGCATGACACTTCACTTTTTAATTTTTGGGATATTACTGTGGTTCAGTTATGTGCAGTACAATTTTATATTAAATCTAACGTGGATGAATAATGTTTATTGCATTACTTTAGTCATGTTTGCAACCATAATGACGTTTACTAGTTGCTCCTTCTATATATTGGTGTTTTAAATAGAAAAGTTGTTTGTGATGAGCTTTGTTTTCTCATACACTCTCAGAAAAAAGGTACATGGTGGTACAAATAATGTTCCTTAAGGAAAATGTTGTACCTTTGTAAAAGTTGTAACTTGTATGGTACAGAAAAGTCCTCTTATGATACTGCTCTGTACATTTTATGGTACAATTGAAACACAGGTACGCCATTGTTCTCATAAAAAGGTACATAAGTGTACATAATACTGCAAAGGCAAAGTGATTTTATAAATAATTTCCATACTAAAACATGAATCATCATTTTAAAAGCATATGTTCAACTAAGACATAACCATAGACATAAACAATTATTAACTACTATAATACAAATCAACTGGCAAAACTGTTGGTATTGTAAACTAAACATTTAAGGGATTTTAATAAACATTTATTGTGCATTTTCTGATAAATACATTTTCATTATTCATATCTGCACCTTTTTGGCGTTTACTTTTCACTACGCACATGAGCTGGCAAAAGTCTTGCATATGCAAAGTGTTCATGCAGACAATTTACTGTTGTAAAACTAATCGAACATTGTGCATATCTCGTTACAATATTTTTGCATAAGTCTATTTTATTTTAAGAGTTTATTTTAAAATGAATTAAATTAAATGATAAACCTTTAGGTGATTACAAAGGTATTGTGTGAAAATAGAAGACAAAAAAAGTTAACATTGTACATGGGAGAATATATTTCTGTAACATTTTTGTGAAAAGTGTGAAATGTTTAGCAAAAAATAGATCTTTTGATTTGTGTTGAAGTATTTTCATTCTTTAAATGTATAAAAAGCTATATGAAAAAACTTTATAACACATGTTTAAAAAAGTATTTGATGTTTTATAATCGCTGAAAATAAACTGACACATTTTGGATATAGCAAAATGTCTTTAAATAGTTCTTGAAGGAACACATTTGACACTGTTAAGGTACAAAGTGTCTTGTCACTGTGTGGTACCTATCAGATTTGTACCTTTGATGAAGGTACAATATTGTACCTGCAGGTCTTAAAAACAAAAGGTACATTTTGATTTCCCATGGTACAAATCATGTCCTTAAAGGTACAAACTGCAGTGGTACAAATGTGTTTCTTTGCTAAAGGTACAATTATGTCCCATAAAAAGGTACTGCCCAGTACCATATTTTCTGAGAGTGTACTTTTTCATCACCACCTGCTTTTGGTTGTATTTTTGTATGTATAGCAAAATATACAAGATTGTGAATAGGTTTGTACTTTATGATGTATTGAAACTATGAATTAATGAGATACACCCCAAAACACTGTTTGTTCAAACTACTTATTTAAATTGAGCTGAAACAACACAATTCTTTTGTGTTAACAAAAGGTTTTTAAGGGACAACTTAATTGTTTTAAGTTAAATCTACTTAAACTTGTTAAATAAACTTAATTGCTTCACAACACAAAATTGATTATATAGAATTATATAGAACCAAGCATTTTAACAGTGTACTTTAATTACTGTAAAATGTTGAAATTTCTTTTAGGGTTTCTACTGTATTTTTAACAATACAATACTTGCAGTTACATTTTAAAGGTACATCCATAATTCACACAAAGCATCATAAAGAAATTGAAAAAGTTGCAAATACACAACTTCTGGCCTGTTGTTTGGGATAATTTACATCCCCCCACCATGTTTTAGCTGGCCCCCTCCATTCCAATTTCTCCCCCCTCTTGCTTGGGCACTGCACACAGATTAGGACCCAGCTAGGTGCCAGTGTTATCTGTGTTAGTGCAGAAAAGGTTACACTACACTAACAAGAATGTCCCTGGTCATGCATGACAAAGTCCAGCTGCCTGCTATCCAGCAAACTCTGGCTGGATGTTCAGAAGGTTCCACTTAAAAGCCCCAGGCGGGGGGGTTCGGGGTTGGGGCGAAGTGGAGGCGTCTCTGGAGATTACAGACTCTAACTAGCTGTTTCCACCTCACAGAGGAATGGACCGGCTCATTGCGTTGCTATTGGCCCACATTCATTACTGTTGTTTGGTCCAGGCAGATGAAATCATTTACCTTTATAACCTCTTGAACTTTTATGGAAGTTTTGTTTCATTATTAGTTTTTGTTAAGGGTATAATAACAGCATTATAATAAAAAAAGCCATAAAATATATTTCTTATCTGCATTTTGTTTGCTCTAATATATACAGATATATGGATTTAAATAAATTTGTATTTAAAATGCCATAAATCAAACAAACATAAAAGAAAATGTGACATATGAGCAAATATTTAACTAATTTTTTTATTTATGTATTTTGATATGCTTGTAGCGATGTTAAGCTATTCAACTCCAACCTATCTGGTTTTTAATGTATTTTTCTTTCATTCAAAGCAAACTTCTGATAAAATTCAACCACCATTGCACATTTGATAATTCAATCATTGAACCATTAATTATTGTTGAGAGGCGAGGCAGTGGCGCAGTAAGTAGTGCTGTCGCCTCACAGCAAGAAGGTCGCTGGGTCGCTGGTTCGAACCTCGGCTCAGTTGGCGTTTCTGTGTGGAGTTTGCATGTTCTCCCTGCCTTCCCGTGGATTTCCTCTGGGTGCTCCAGTTTCCCCCACAGTCCAAAGACATGCGATACAGGTGAATTGGGTAGGCTAAATTTTCCGTAGTGTATGAGTGTGTGTGCACACACTAGAGATGGGTTGCAGCTGGAAGAGCATACGCTGCGTAAAAACTTGCTGGATAAGTTGGCGGTTCATTCCGCTGTGGCGACCCCGGATTAATAAAGGGACTAAGCCGACAAGAAAATGAATGAATGAATAATTATTGTTGAAATAGCACACAAAAAGGACAAAATATAAAAAGTGCAACTGCATTTTTGATAAATAAATAATTAATTAAACTCGAACAACTTTGATAAACCAAAGTTTGACAAAAAGCAGGCATAATTGCATGATTGGTGAGTAAGTAAACAAACAAATTATATATATTTTTTTCATATATATGTAGGCATTTGCATTAAATTGTAATAAAAGGTGTTTCATTTAAATAAAACATTACTACACAGAAACAGAGAGATCGATGGATATATAGATAAAAATATAGAGAGATAGAAATACAGATAGATAGAAAAATAGAAAGATAGAACAATAGATGGATATACGGACGGACAGACAGACAGACGGACAGACAGACAGACAGACAGACAGACAGACAGACAGACAGACAGACAGACAGACAGACAGACAGACAGACAGACAGACAGACAGACAGACAGACAGACAGACAGACAGACAGACAGACAGACAGACAGACAGACAGACAGACAGACAGATAGATAGATAGATAGATAGATAGATAGATAGATAGATAGATAGATAGATAGATAGATAGATAGATAGATAGATAGATAGATAGGAAGATAGGAAGATAGATAGAAAGATAGATATATAGACAGAGACAGACGGACAGACAGACAGATAGATATACAGATAGATAGAAAGATAGATGGACATACAGACAGGCGGACACACGGACGAACAGACGGACGGACAGACAGACAGAGAGACAGAGAAACAGACAGACGGACACACAAACGGACAGAGAGATGGACAGACAGATATACAGATAAATAGATAGATGATAGACAGACAGACAGACAGACAGACAGACAGACAGACAGACAGACAGACAGACAGACAGACAGACAGACAGACAGACAGACAGACAGACAGATAGATAGATAGATAGATAGATAGATAGATAGATAGATAGATAGATAGATAGATAGATAGATAGATAGATAGATAGATAGGAAGATAGGAAGATAGATAGAAAGATAGATATATAGACAGAGACAGACGGACAGACAGACAGATAGATATACAGATAGATAGAAAGATAGATGGACATACAGACAGGCGGACACACGGACGAACAGACGGACGGACAGACAGACAGAGAGACAGAGAAACAGACAGACGGACACACAAACGGACAGAGAGATGGACAGACAGATATACAGATAAATAGATAGATAGATAGATAGATAGATAGATAGATAGATAGATAGATAGATAGATAGATAGATAGATAGATAGATAGATAGATAGATAGATAGATAGATAGATAGATAGATAGATAGATAGATAGATAGATATATAGATAGATTGAAAAAAAGAAGAATGGATGGATGGATTATGGACAGACATATATATATATATATATATATATATATATATATATATATATATATATATATATATATATATATGCCCATTAAATTGAAACCACAATACTCTCCTCTCTTGCTTTCCTGTTGTTTCATTTAAATCAAACGGTGCTGATAAAAAGCGGGCACCATCGCAGACGGCTAAATGATAGATGCCGGTCTTTTGTCACCACAGCCCTCGTCACATGACCAGTTGTACTCTATTATCCTGTCAGGCTGTTGATAATGGAGAAGATTGCTTGTTTAGACTATGTAGTGACTCCCTTTAATTCGCCGTGGCTCCAGAGTGACACCTTTAAACGGCCATCATTGGGAAATCCACATTTTCCAGAAGGACTTAAAACAACAGAAGCCTGACTGGAGCAAAATTATCTCCTCTTTAGACCTAATTACCTCCTCTCGTTTAATCTGCAATGTGGTCCAAATTCATCCCATTGCCGATCATTGAGTGTGACTGCCAAGATGAGCTACTCAACAGAGAGATATGTTTCTACAGTGAGACATCCCATAAAGAAATATGATACATGGCAGTATATGCAAATGACAACTGAAGACAAAATGATTAGCCCTCCTGTAAAAATATTTTGTTCTTTTAAAATATTTCCAGAGTGCTGTTTAACAGGGACAAGATTTTTTTCCAACTTAATAATTAATAGTAACTAAATTATGTTGTCTTTCCCTCAATGGCAGTACAACATATTTTCTAGTTATTTTGCAAGATACTAGCTTAATTGCAATTTAAAGGCTTAAATATTTTAACTAGGTTAAATAGGCAAGTTATTGAACAACAATGGTTTGCTTTGTAGCCAGTTGAGAAAAACTTAAGGGGCTAATAAGCTACAGTATAATAATATTGACCTTAACATTTTTTTATGAATCAATTAAAAACTAAAACAAATAGGGCAAAAAAACAAAATATAAAGGGACTAAGCCGACAAGAAAATGAATGAATGAATGAATATATATATATAATGGAAAAATAATCCAAATTTCACAGGAGAGCAAATTTTTTCTTTACCTGTACATGTTAAAAATATATTAGCTAAAATGTTACAGTATATGTGTTTATATGTGTGTGTGTTCATGTATGTTTGTGTGTGTGTGTGTGTGTGTGTGTGTGTGTGTTTGTGTGTGTGTGTATACAGTAGTCAACATTTGAAGTGGATCAAAAAAGTTTTTCAAAATGAAATAGGTGTTTTTTAACTGTTTTAGGCCAATTCGGATAAAAAGTTTTGATCCACTTCAAATTGCTGTAGGTTTGTTGACTACTGTATATACACCATCTGACTAAAGTCTTGTCGCCCATCCAAGTTTTAGGAACAACAAATAATAACTTGGCTCAGAAGTGGCTTATATGAAAGGCCTCTTGATTACCCTTATTTTACCAGAATAAAATATGATCAGCCTTGAATTTTAATTATTTAATTAGGACAGAAAGGTCTGACTTTGCTGAAACAAAAGTCGTGTCACTTAACAGAAATAATGTACAGTATAAACTATAAGGTCATGGCGCAGTGGAAAAAGAACTAATATTGTGAATGACTCCTGTGGGCTTGGAGGACTGCAACCATACATTTCTGCAATGACTCAAATAACTAATTAATAAAGTCAAAGAAAGTATTCTTGCAGGACTCCCAGAGTTCATCAAGATTCTTTGAATGCATTTTCAATGCCTCCTCCTTCATCTTACCCCAGACATGCTCAATAATGTTCATGTCTAGTGACTGAGCTGGCCAATCCTGGAGCACCATGAACTTCTTTGCTTTCAGAAACTTTAATGTGGAGGCTGAAGTATGAGGAGCGCTATCCTGCTGAAGAATTTGCCCCCTCCTGTGGTTTGTAATGTAAGGAGCAGCACAAGTGTATTGAAACCTCAGGCTGTTGTTGCCATAACCCCAAACCATGATTATTCCTTCACCAAAGTTGACTAATTTTTGTGAGAACTTTGGGTCCATGCAGGTTCCAATAGGTCTTCTGCAGTATTTGTAATGATTGGGATGCAGTTTAACAGATGATTAATCGCAAAAAAAATCTACCTTCTGCCACTTTTCCAAATGATCAACTAGAAGTCAAGTTATAATTTGTTGTTCTTATAACTGGGATCGGCGTCAAGACTTTTGTCAGGTAGTATATATATTTATTTATTTATTTATTAAAGGTGGGCATAGACTATTTATTAAAATCTAGATTATTCTCACTCTAATCTTGGAATTAATCTAGATTTATCTAGATTAAATGGCTCATTTGAATTCTATCGTAAGTCTTTGAGAACATGTTTCTCACGCCTGGTGACGCATTAGACCAGGGCCTCATCTCCTGCTTCCAAAATGCATCACAAACTGCCAGAGAAACTGTTCTACTTTGATAATTGATGATGTAAATAAATTATGTTGAATATTGATGATGCAAAAAAATGATGTTCAATAAGATGTACTTACTGTTTTTTCAGTTAAACGTGAATTTTGATCTGTAGGCCTACATAAGCTCAAAACAGCAATTTTTGATTAACTTAATCTGACTAAAGTCATAACTGAACTAAACAGGAAGGGAATTAAGATGTTGAGTATGCATATATTAATGGCATTAATGAAGTAAACACAGCGATCAAACTATCACCATCATGTTGGACTTTTCGCCATATTTTCCAACAAGATCCACACACGCAGCTGTCAGCAAAGGACCGCAAAAACACACACAGGCACACACACACACACACACACACACACACACACACACACACACCGCAAAATGCAGAATTTTTTTTTTTTCTTTTCTTTCTGTGTGTGTTATGAAATTCCATAACACTTACTTAGCATAACACCAGTCCTTACTCTTTTTTTGTGTCTAATACCTCCTCAGTTTGTCACGGGGTCATGAATGAAAATTTCATGAATTGATGAAATTCATGATGAAGGTGAACTACTGAACTGAAGCTAAAGTGACCTAAAATTACAGGAAACTCTTACATGACAGCACTTCACGTAAACACCTCAATTAAATTATTGTCTAGTAAGGCAAATAACTAGATTACAGATGTCCATGTAAGCGTAGTCAGTAGAGTCTTCAAAGTCAGTGAAAGATCTAGAAGGGCATCCTGCTGATTTGATTCAGAAGGGGACTTTTTTGTCAGACGGTTGGTCTGGTCAGGTATACATTCGCACAAAAATATTAAGGTGAGTCATTATAGATTGCGTAGATATATATATATATGTACTAAAAATATGCAATAAAATTAGTGAAATCATCGTACCAGAGTTCATATCTGATGAGCAAATGGAAGACAAATAAACTGAATGAATCCTAGAAAGCTGCAGACCAAAAAGAAATGTTGTGGGAATACGGTCAGAAAGTGCATAAGTGGACAACCTGGCATTGCTCTTTATTCATTAATCCATATTGTATTCTTCTGTGCAGTACATCAAACTGTTCATTAGAGCATCTCTGAAAAACAGATGACTATTTGATCTCAGCACGATCATTCATTTGAATCTGATCAGAGGGTCAGCTTTAGAGCAGCGATATATAACGACCACATCACAGTGACCTAATACATTTAAAACCGATCCAAGGCAATAATAGGAAACGCAGTACAGTGCTCCATTGTCTGGGAAGAAGCAGCAGCTTGTCTCCCGAAAGGCCCTTTGGAGTCCACCATTCCCCACTCATAAGGTCATCATTGACAAAATTGCAAAAACCGACAGTTTTTCCCCATGACATATAAATCACACTCAATTTTGAGAAGCTCAAACAACATCACAGACCTTAATCTCAGACTGAGGCTTGGTCCGGGCTGCCTCTTTTTGCCCCGTTCTCTCCGTAGACTGAACAGCTGTGATTTAGGAAGTGATATTACTGAACAGAAATATTTCAGAGGAGAATCCAGTGAATCCAGCCAACATATCCAGTTAAAGGGATAGTTCAAAAAAAAAAAAAAAAAGGTTTTATATTACTCACCCTCCACCCTTTTTCTCATGTAGATTATTTAAACTCCGAGAGCTTAGTGGCCACATACGTGGACAGCACATTGTAGCTCTTATGGCTTATGTTTTATGGCTTATGAAAGTCAAAACATGTTTAAAAAATATGTGTGTATATGTTATTAATGCATTAAAAACAGTCATGGAAAAAATGCTGTGTTCAAGGCAGAAATAAGGAGTTCATCATTCTTTTATACAAAGGTGACTTTACTGTGTTTTATGTAAATTCGGACCACGATTACACATATATGGACATCATTTTTCTCAAAAAAGTACATCATCTCAAAAGATGATGCCAATTTTAGCTTATTAAAACTGATGTCCTTGGCAAATAAAAAAATTCAAGTCAACAGCTGCTGAATCAAGCAAACACTACTCCTGCAATGAAAAAAAAAACAAAAAACTTTCGAGCAGTACTTCATTCAATTAAACATAAATAAAATAAAAGATATTTCATGTCATGTAATAATTTTTTTTCAAGTAATATATTTTAAGCTCAAAACATAGTTAAATGTAAATGTTTTGATTAAGAGGTCAACTAGGGAAATATTTGTTTTGACCAATGTAAAGTTTTAAGGTTACTCACACAGGCCAGTGCATGCATACTAACAAGAAGCTTATATGCTTTATACTTTCATGGAATTATATTGTTTAAGCCAAATCATTTATTTTCTATTGGCTCAAGTGATCAAATTTAGATGTGAAACCCTATTTTTTAATTGGATGAACAGTTTATAGAAATTTTTGTTTTGATTAATGCTATATCATTTAGTTTAGAACAAAAAGAGGATTTCAATTAGTTCTATCTCATGAAGATAGAAAATTTTATTTAAAGCAAATAATTTATTTTTTATTGGCTCAATTGAGGGCGAGGCAATGGCACAGTAGGTAGTGCTGTCGCCTCACAGCAAGAAGGTCGCTGGTTCGAACCTCGGCTCAGTAGGCGTTTCTGTGTGGAGTTTTCATGTTCTCCCTGCCTTCGCGTGGGTTTCTTCCGGGTGCTTCGGTTTCCCCCACAGTCCAAAGACATGTGGTACAGATGAATTGGGTAGGCTAAATTGTCCGTAGTGTATGAGTGTGAATGTGTGTGTGTGTGTGTGGATGTTTCTCAATGAATGAATGGGTCAATTGATACATTTTGATGTGAACCATTACCCGTTTTTTTTTTTTTTTTTTTTTATTGGAACAAATTAAATATTGTTTCTAGTGTGACAATATACACAGAGGTCTAAAAAATGAGAAACAGCTGGTCTGTGCAAAAAAAACATGAACATTATTGGGACTTTCACACAAAGTGGTAATAGAAACTACCCACCACACTGGTCCCCTAAGAACTAAATTTCCCATCAGACAATTTTTCTGGTTGTAATGGTACTATTATTGAGGTCTCTGAACATGGTAAAAAAAAAAAAAAAGATGGAATGTACTGATATAAATTTAGAAAATATGTAGATGTATAATTTAGATCCCCCAAACGACATTTCTATAATCTAAAATTTTCCATTTCCTGCAGTGCTAACAGTGCTAAAAATCAGGTACACTATAAAAATGTTTTTTGCTGTTCAAAATAGTTTATTCATTAATTTATTCATTCATTCATTCATTCTCTTTCGGCCCAGTCCCTTTACTATTCTGGGGTCGCCACAACGGAATGAACCCCCAACTTATCCAGCTTATGTTTGACACAGTGGATGTCCTTCCAGCTCCAACCCATCACTGGGAAACACCCATTTACACTCACGCACATGCACACGCACACGTACACGAGCTTACCCAATTCACCTATACCACAAGTCTTTGGATTTTTGGGGGAACCAAAGCACCCAGAAGAAAACCCACGCGAACATGGGGATAAAATGCAAGACACAGAAATGCCAACAGACCCAGCTGTGGCTCGAACCAGTGACCATCTTGCTGTGAAGCGAACGTGCTACCCTCTGCGCCACCTCAAAATAGTTTAGTTGAATCAAATTAACTTTTCTATTCAACTAAACTTACATCAGTTAAACTGACAAAAAATATTCATTGATAAGTTAATAAAATAAGTTATAAACGTTTGTTGCCTTTTTGTCATATCATTTTCTTACAGTGTACTTCTGGCAATTGCACTAGGAACTATAAAAATGTCCCTCTTGTGCAAAAGTGCCTATTTCCAACAGGGAATATACATTTGACAATGTTTGGTCAAATACTGGCAAACCCACCTTTTGATAACCCAACGTTGGGTTTGTCCATATTTGATCCAATGTTAGATTAAAGCCTCATTCACACGACAAGCGACGTGCAGCCACAAAGCAACAATCAACCATTCATTTCAATGAAGGGCGTGTCGAGCGATGCAACAAAGTTGAGATTGATTTAACTTTATGCAAATGAAGAGCGACTTTCTGGAGCAACAGCCACCAGCAGCACTAGTAAAGGTCTTGTGATCCTCTCTCAGCTCGCTCAGAGGCTGGTTGTATTCATGCTGTACTGTATATACCTACACAGACCTGCATTTGTAGCAAGTCACTACCCAAAACAACAGGCAGCTACAAAGTTGCTGCTACTGTGGATGAGGCATAAGACAACCCAGCAATTTTTTGAGTTTATGCACACTAATCAGCTGATCACCAGTTGTTTCCGTTCAAATGCAAACCAAAAATGCTTACAAGACTTTATTTAAAAAAAAAAATAAAATATTTTAGGTTATTGATATAAAAATGAGGGTGACCTTACAGCATGATATTCACTGGTTCGAGTCTCGGCTGGGGGAGTTTGCATGTTTGCATGTTCTCCCAGTGTTTGCTTGGGTTTTCTCCGGGTGCTCTATAGGTGAATTGGATTAACTAAATTGGCTGTAGTGTATCAGTGTGTGAATGAATGAGAGAGTGTGTTTTCTTGTACTGGGTTGTGGCTGGAAGAGTATCTGCTGCTTAAAAAATATGTTGGAATAGTTGGCGGTTCCTTCCACTGTGGTGACCACTGATACATAAGTGATTAAGCCAAAGGAAAATGAATGAAAGAATAAATATCAAAATATAAAACTTTGCGTATTTAACTCTGAATATTATATTTGCGACTGAATGTCAGTTGTTGTTAATTATATCATTAAAACCAAAGAAGAATACTGTCAACATCTGTCTATATATAATAAAGATAATTTTGCAAACGATGCTCAGTTTAAAAAAAAGGCTTTTCTTAATTAGACATCAATGTATTATCAGGAGCCCGAGATATGAATTATTATTATTTTTTTGAACTCTCAAAGTGCTAGTATATGTTGGTCTGTATTTCATGAATCACACAAGAACCGCAGTTTCATCTAAAATAAATAAATAAATCTGCTTTATAGTTCTATTGAAGAAAAAAAAACTCACCTACATCTTTGAAAAGCTGAGGGTGAGGGCAAATTTAGTAAGTTTCCATTTGTGGGTGAACTATCCCTTTAATTTAAGCCCTGCAGTGGTTAGCTTTCTGTGGGAAGGTGTCAAAACTTGACCAAAGGATAATGTTAATGTAGAGTGGTTTCTAAGCTCTGAGGCTTTGGGAACGGTGTCTTTTAAAATATTTGTTCTGGAAAGTCATATTGCTGCAGTATATAATCATTTTAGGGTGGCTTTTCACAATACAAGCTTGGGATCTCGACACTTAAATGACACCAAGGACACCAACATAAAAATCCCTTCAGAAAAGTAAACACAAGGACTCTTTTTTTCTACATCAACTCCCATCTCTTTGTAAATGTTGCCATGGAGACTCAACCTGTGTTCATCTGGTCATGAAAAGTTTATGTTTTCCCACAATTATGACTAATTTTTTTAATAGCAACTTCTCAACGGCCATGACAGACTGCCATGCTGCTACACGCTAAACTATTTCCGTGTTCAATGGGAATTAGCGGAGCTTTGTGTGGTAAGTGACTTCATAATTCAATTATTTTATGAACAAGCAATTACCTGAGAGAACTGTTGTGAAGCCTGATAGCCTATAATACATTCAGTCACAACAATAACGAAACACTGCTTCCTGGAAAAGTGAACACAGAGCTATTATCTAGCTGAAGCATGCTGGTTAAAGGGTCTGTTGTCTATTTATATTTGTATTAATGAATTAATTTAGAAATGTATTCAGAAATATGCCCTCATTATAAATCCTATTCAATTAAAGAAATTAAACATCTCAGGCTGATGTTTTCAACTGATTAAATAAACAAAACTGATTTTCTATACATGTTAAAAGCAACTAAAGCACGTACTTTAATGTTCAATTGTTCAACATTATGCAAATTGTTTTAAAAACAATTCGGCTCACGGGTATCCGCATGCTTAATTGTCTCGATGACTGGCTGATTTTACAAGAGCAATTGATTATGCACAGACGCAGAGGGCTCCAGCATCTCGACCTGTTGGGGTTTCAGGTCAACCGAGAGAAACTGTGCAGAGCATCTCTTTTCTTGGTTCGGAGTTGGACACGGTCACCATTAAGGTGTGCCTCTCACGAGAGTGCGCTGGGCTGATGCTGAACTGTCTGAGGGAGCTCGACGGAAAAAAGGTGGTCCCCCTGAAATCATTTCAGAGGCTCCTTGGGCATATGGCATCTGCAACCACGGCCACGCTGCTTGAATTGCTCCATTTGAGACCAATTCAGCATTGGCTTCATTGTCGAGTCCCCAGACATGCATGGCACATGGGCTCACACCAAGTGACTGTCACTGCGCTGCGTCGCCACGCCCTCAGCCCTTGGAGGGACCCCTTGTTCCTATCGGCCGGAGTGTCCCTAATAGAGGCGTCCAGGCATGGCGTTGTCTTGATGGATGGCATTTCATTGGCCCGTTTTTATACTCTTTCAGATGATTGGATTCTGAGGAAATCCACATAGTGGAAGTTTTCCACATAGCATTGAAGTCCCACATCCATTAACTAAGACCATTAGCTTAATGAACTACTAACTAGCTGTTTATTAATAGTGGTAGATGTTGGGTTTAGGTTTTGGGTAGGACTAGGGATATAGAATAAGATCATACTCCAAAACTACTAATGATCAGTTTGATCAATCTTAATAATAGGCAGGTAATGAGCCAGTAGTTAATAGCATGGAATGTGACATTAACTTAAGTGTTACAGTTTTCTTTTTCTTTTTCTTTTTTTTTTTTTGTAAACAGTTACACCACATGCTATTGTTAGATTAATTAAATATAAATTTAAATTGGAAATTTCACTAATGTCCTGTGAAACTATTCACACACACACACACTTATATTTGCAAGTGACTCAAATAGCAACAGTTCTTGAAAGATCAATTCTCTCTAACCCCAGTTCAGAATGAGTAACGCTTAGAGCTTCTTCTCTATGCTGTAACAGAAACTTAATGCAACACAGAGTGTACTGGGTTTTCTCCTGTATGGATGATAGACCTTCAGCTGTATACTTACAGTAGATGCAGCTGCTTCCTGTAGCATTAAAACTAAATAAACCGCTTGACATTCGGGAGCTGTAATTCTTTTGCTTGTTAAATTTCAAATCAACTCAGCTGTATGAATTAGACAAGCACAACTGCCGCAGCTATGTTGCTTTCCATGGCATGCGTCATCAGGTGTTTAAGATTAGTGATCCAGAAACGGAAGATGACGGATCCAGAAACACCAAGCCAGCCAGTAATACTGGTGTGCGAATTCTGTTCTGATTACTCATTCATGTAAGGAAAAATTGATGACAGGCCATTGAATTATTAGAAAACATGGCAATTCAACAGATGAGGTCAATTATTTTGCTTATACTATAGTAAATACACCTAAATACATCGTTTAGATGTTGTATTTCAAGACATTTGTCAGATTTTTGTCCTCAAACTGCTCTTGTGTGTGAAATAATTCATTCACAAATATAGGCATTTTCAAAAACTAAGAATTATGACAGTTTTTAATTTACCTGTAAAATTTTACAGCAATTTAATGACATCACTAACGCAATCTCAGAGGAATTAATATAGATATATTCAGCGGAGAAAATAAGTATTGAACATGTGATGTTTTTTACAGAGAATAAAATTTTTAAAGTAACTGCTGACATGAAATTGAGCCAGATTTTGACAAAAACCCAACCAATACAAACATAAAATAATAAAAATAAAAAAAATAACAATGAAAAATAACAATGAACATTGTTATTGCAATGAAATGACCCAAGGAAAAAGTACTGCATTACATAATTCATTAAGGTTTATGGTGATGGCAGCTCAAAGACGCCTCTCATATGGAGAATTAAGTCACATGAAGTGCTCAGGTGTGAGTTTTTCACAGATGTCAACAGAGTGTAAAAATCTTGATGGTTCGGTCTCGTTTATCAAATCTGATATTTATTTTGCATTTTCTATTGGATTCGGGTCAGGTGATTGACTGAGCCATTCTTCATTTCTTTCTCTGCAAGTATTTAAGCGTTTCCTTGGCAGTGTTTAGGATCATTGTCTTGCTGAAATGTCCACTCTGGTTTCATCTTCATCATCCTGATAGCGTAGAGTAGTTGGACTGAAGCAGCTGATATTCATTTACAATGATGAAGGACATAGGGTTGCTGAAGAACTACTGAGAGATTTCAGATGCAGTCTGGGCTTTCACTGCCTTTCTACACCTCCCTTTCTTCATGTGTTCATTGTTTTTCCCTGCATTATTTTATTTTATTATGCAAAACATAATTTGTAAACTAATTAGATTTGTTTTCTTTTCATATATTTCTTTAGTTGTTACTAACATTCTGAGAAAATTTCAAGTCAACGACACATTTAGAATTATGTTTTCTGAGAAAAAATGGTGATGTGTTCAATACTTATTTTCCCTGCTGTGTATTTACTCAGGGGAAAATTTTTCATGACATTATCCATATTTTGCAATGGTTTGCTCATCTCTAATTAACAATTTGGTTTTGGTGTAGGGATCTGGGGGCATCCTTTTAAAAATCGTATGTTTTGTACAAATTAAATTGCATAATTTTGTACAAATTACCCACTTTTCTGACAATACATGAGATAAAGTTAAATTTACTTGTGAGATCAGGCTGTTATTACTGTATGACAGGGACTTTAATTACAATAGTTGCGTAAATATCTGAAAATAATTGCACACTTTAAAACATTCATCAGCCAAACGGAATCAAGCTTTCAACAGCCCCCAAGTATAATGGCATTATAATCTGATTGGATTTACTGGATATTACACAATCTGGTGAGCTATTTTCCTATACTCGATCATTTCTGATTAGGATACATGCGGTTCTCATGCTCATGCAGTTTAAGAATCCCATTCATCACATAAACACGCAATCATCTTCAAGCTGACTGTCCATTAGAGCGCACATGTGCTTACCACGATGTCCGAGATCTGCTTGCTGAATTCCGGCACCTTCAGCATAAAAGCGAATGTTTATCCGACTCACTCAGTATTTCACTCTCTAGCATCACTTCAGAGAAGCCAGATGCCGGAGGTTGGATCCACTGTCCGGTCATCAGACATTGATGGGGGGATGAAAATAGGGTCAATCGCCTCACAACAAAAGCGTGGCAGAGTCGCAGCCGCCGATACACTCTGAGATCAATGAGGCCTCCACTCATAACCTTAAATCACAGGTACTTCAAAGAGACATGGATAGGGATGAAGATGCATGGAATGGTTTGAGAAGGGGGGAACAGTGGCCTGTGGTGCCCTGGATCAGCTCTTGTTATCTGCCCTGGTCAGCTTGACCTCCAGGATGGCCCATCTCACCCTCCAGTGTCCCGCACCATAAATTCACTCTACACGCCGTTAATGTTGCGAACTGGGAGCCAGGTTTCAGACTTCAGTGCACTAGTGTCCATAAAGCCTTCGGAGGAATGTTACACATTTGCTAATCAAGCATGAAGGCGGTCACACAGGGTAATGAGCCAATATGTTTGCTATAAAGAGACAGTTTGTGTTTGTTGGTGTTCACTTTAGGGTTTATATCCCTCTAAACCCTTGTATTTGTGGGGTTCAAAGTGTTAAGTTTGTGGTTTAAGTAACTGAAGTTGCATTTTGTTTCTGTGATTCTTGATTTGAGGGTGTTTTTGGTTTATTTACATTCTCAAATTGCATTATGGGACCTTGATCCCCACTCCACCTGCTTTAAGTGATAAACCCTACAGTTTAACAAAGTGTATTTAAAAAAAATATATATTAGACAATGTAAAAAGAAACAAAACTGTACAATATCAGTAAATGTAATGGCAGCTCATTGTTTTTGTGCTAAAATTTCCATGACCAACACAGACATACAATTTTTAAAAATGTCAGTAAAAGTAACCGTTTAAAACACCCAAAGTCAATGTTACAGAGGTAACTCAATTATCCGGATACAGCAATTGTCAGATTTTTGTTCTCAAACTGTTCTTGTGTATGGGACTAATTTCTTAAGTCACTTTCATACAGTACATACAGAACTTTCCAGCAAATTATTGATAAATTGCAGTGAACTGGGCCTTTAAAAAATTTTAAAAGCTAAACTTTTCAACATTCAAAGATGATGTAACAGAGATCAAGTTACCATAATCCAACTCAAACCTGATTTAATAAATCATTTGAATGTATGTTTTTGTTATTTATGGCAATGTAGGAACAACACGTAAAAACACTGGATTGTTCCTGACTTCCTATAGGTTGTCTATAAAAGCAATGACCCTGGGATGACTTGGCCGGTAAAATCAAAGAGAAGTGACATTTACAGACACTCCTAAAAAACTGTGTTCCATTCTACCACAGATGGAATTAATGCTTACACAATGTTTATCATTACTGCTGAAAAAGTACTGTAATGTCAATGTGTCATAAAAGAAAAATGGGATTAATCCTTAGTCTTATATAGTCATAGTCTACAGTGTCAAATAAGCTTTATCATCAACTATTTTAATTACCTCACGTGCAATAAGGCTGCATGAAATTGGGAAAAAATATTTAATTGCACTTGATTTATATGTATAAAAAAAATGACACTGCAAAATATTTTTTCTCTAATATTCACTGCAATATGAAAACAGTATAACCACATGGCCTGAAAAGATTACCAGGGGTCACCACAGAGGAATGAACTGCCAACTATTCCGATATATGTTTTACGCAGCGCATGCCCTTCAAGCCACATCAAGAACAAATAGAACACATATAAAATATTTAACAGTCTAACAGTATTGATGTACAGAAATAGAGTAAGCAAATGTAAAATACCACTGCACAAATGCTTTAAACTCACTTGAAATGCTTATAACAGTAACAGGTCTAAAAAACATATGCAAATCATAAACTCCTCTGTTATAAACATTGATAATTCACAAATTGTGGTGCCTCATCAGCAGTAGACATTTGACTTGACATTGCACATCCTGTCACATGACTATTGCAGAGATGCACATTGCAATTTCAAATATATACGATGGATCGCAATTGGTGTAAATATATCCTTATCAATATGATCAGATGCTTTCTTAACTCTTTTCTCACCCTTGTTCATTATTCTTGTTTTTATTTTGTCATGGAGAGAAAAATGCACAGCACATATTTATATATTCACCTAAACGTTATTCACAGCAATGTGAATGATCTCTGGGTATTCAAATATGTATAACTTATTAATGAAAAATAATTTAGCGATGAGTATATTAGGGCATTGAATCATATTTAAGGCCCTATCATACACCCAGCGCAGTAAGGTGCAATACATGTTTGACACGATTTGTTGCTATTTTCAGACCAGCGCAACCCCAATTTTCACGTATTGCACCATGTTGTATAAATAGCAAATCTATTTGCACCACTTTGTGTACTCATGGGAGTGGCAGTCTATAAAGGAGGTGTATTAAGGCACATTGTTGGAGCTTTACTATTTTGAGAAATCGAAATGAAACATTGACATTGACCTACCATGACATTTCAGTTTAGTTCAGAGCGTGTTAGTTACGCTCCTATGCAGGTCCAAAACCCTTACACATTGGTTAATACACACAGGATGTACAGCAATACACAAATATCTTTACATATAAAAAAGGATTAAAATGTTACAAAAATTATTATTTTCTACATAAATATAAAAAACCACTATGGCTTTTTCACCTCGGGGGGCTTTTTCAGTTTATTCATCACCATTTGCATTTGTATAATGTTATTATTATTAGCAGTCTTATTTATTATATGCATATTTATATATAGTTCTAATAAAAACAAGTTTACAAGTCTTTGCACTTAACAAACGAAATTAAATATGTAGGCTAATGGATGTCTTCAGTGGAGTGCGTACAACGCCGTTTCCTCATCCACAAAAGTAAAGGAGTAAAGTAAAGAGTAAAAGTAAATTAAAGAGAAAGAGGCTGAATGGAGAAGGCTCATTCTTTATCCTCATGCTGCAGATGGTTTGTTCAACTGTTTTCTCGCTAGTAAAGCAGTTTTTCCACTTAAAAATGTCCGCCATGTAAATAGCAAATGTGCCATGGTGCGACGCAACTGACTATTAAAGGGTCTTAAAGACTCTGATTGGTTTAATGTGCGTTATGTTCAAAACTCACCCATAACTCATTGAGAGAATAAGCACAACCATGTTAAACCATGCACCGGGACTGAGCATATTTTTCCATCCTTAAAATAGCTAAATAAAAATAAAAATAAAAACTAAATATAGTTTATTTCAACACGCCCTTAATGCTTTTGCGCCATGCACTTTAGACTTTGAGCCTAGATCATTAAAACAGAACGCTTAGTTTCTTAGGCTGCATTTACACTTTACACAGATATTGATGGTCAATTACGATTTTGTGACTGTATCAGATTTTTTTTTATGACCTGCTTACATCATGTTTTAAAAGTGACTCGTATCCGATTGTGTACATTTGCACAGCAAACCAAAAAAAAAAAAAAAGAGCGGGCGCTGACTGACAGCTGATAATAAAAGAACACTCTTTTCTCCGTCCCTGTATTTAATCTATTTACAGGGTTGTTTTACTATAGTTATGACAGAAAAGTTCTCATTTGGCCATCTTCTTCTATTCTAGGACTTTTTTTAAACCAATAGATATCTTAATGTAATGTCCATGGCGTGATTTATTTACATGATGTATCCAACAGTTTTATATTAGTTTATATTGGTTACGTGATGGATGTTGCACTCTTCCACTCTCTCTAGCTCTCAATCTCGTTAACATGTTTAAATACTTGTGCTATATGACAATATAAAAGTGTATTTAGTCCTCGTGTATAAGATTTAAGGTTTAAAATAAAAGCGTCAGACTTGACGTCATTCACTATGGTGTTTAATGATGAGCAACTCGCATTGACATGTGAAAATCCGATCTACCTGCTTACACTGCAGACACGAGGGCGCAGATCCGATTCATATCGGATGAATTTCCACATATGAACAAGGCTTGAATCTGATTTGAGTAAATCGGAATCCATGGGATTTGTTCCTGTTTACATGTCAATGAGCCATATCCGATCTGTGCCACATGGGAGGAAAAAAAATCTGAATTGAGTCACTTGAACCTTGCAGTGTAAATGCAGCCTTAGACTTGATGGGTGCAGAAGTGTGAAACCAAGCAATTAGTTTTTGGCTGCAGTTCACTTATCAACCACCAGTGTCACTCCCAACCAAAGTTTCTAAATTATTGTTCTATAACAATGAATTTAGGCACATTTTGTTATCATCCTTACTAACATTTCTTTGACAAATATTTGATTTTTAACTATATAATGACATATTGGACATTTAAAAATAAAAGCACGTTGTTAAAATACACTAAACATGAGCAACATACCACACTTTAAAATTTACACATCGCTGCAACAATAAATCACAGCTGGAGTCAAGGACTCTAAACACTAAATAAAATCCCTACCTGCTTCTCACGGCTTAGCGTGCGTGCATACATGCATGTCTATGCATGACATAACGTGGGAAAAGGCAAACAGAGATAGCGGCGTGAGCCGGTGACATACTCGCAGCAGGGCCGCTGGGCCCCTCTCCCCCTCAGAAGCCCAGATACTAATGACGACTGTTAACATTCCTTCCTTCAGCCTCACATGTGCTCTGGCGCCCTGAAGAGCGCAGAGAAGAGAGGTCTAACACCGCTGACAGGTCAGAGCTTTCTCACCTGTAGTCCAAAGCCTCAGTGCACGCAAATACTGCAAAGGTCAACAGGGAGCCCAATTGATGGGTTTTGTGTATTTACAAGTCGTCTTTATTTATGGCGCACAAGCAGAATGAATTTGTGAGAAAATAATTCAGGCTCACTGGGAAAAATGTGCCCCTTCCAACTTTTTTGCAAAAATCCACCAAAAAAAAACAAAAAAAAAAAAACATTCATGCAAATTGAGATCAACATTACATGACTAACTTTTAACACAAATTACGGTGGATATTTTTTATTTATTTATTTGTTTATTTTTTATGGACATACAATCAACAATCCACATGAGGTTGTTCATTGTTACTGAGGGAGAGACAAATTTGCAAAATCCAGCGAAAAACGCAACAACAACTCTGTCTCATGGCAGTTTGAAACTTTTTGATGTAGTGGCTAATTTGTATAATCTCTTTTGCACGTTTTAGTATGATTTCATCATCCTGCAATGATGGTTGGGTTTGGGGGTGAGGTTTGGGGACACACCTTTTTTTGAAAATTATATCTTTTTGTATGAATATAATTGCATGAGTTTGTATAAATTAACCACTTTTAGACAATCGTTTCCTCGTGAGATCAGGCTGAAAAATACTCAACATCAAAACTGAAACCTATTAGGCTTAAATACTGACTGAGTTGCATAAATATGGATGTAAATTGTAGCATTAAAAACAAACAGACAAGCAAAAAATAAAATAAATAAAAAAACAATAAATAAATAAATAAATAAATAAATAAATAAATAAATAAATAAAAACAAATGCAGGGTTTTAATAGTAATAATAATAATAAAAATAAACTCCAATGTCTTTTGTAATATTTGGTTTTCCGTACATTTGAAATCAGTGGTCACTGGTTTTATTCTTCAAAAGATCTATTTTGTGTTCAACAAAATGATTTGCAACCAGAGTAAAATTTTGAGTTCAAAATTTTTAACATCAAAAGTTGTCAGAGCAATAATCAGTGTCATGCTATTTAAAATCAAACACATAACAAGATAGAAAACACCCATGAATCAAGAGCTACAAGAATTTAACAAATTTATTTATTCATGCATTTATTTATTTTTAGTAATTTTTGCAGAAAAATGCAGTTAATAAATTTCTACCTCAACATATTTAACTCTGAAATCTGGAACAGCTTTCACAGTTACCCCTCTTTTGAATAGACTGCTTGCTGTGGGCTTTATGACGCACATCCAAATTGAAATAATGCGGTTCACTTGTTTTTGGTTATGTGTGTTTACAATGTGCCGCAGTTGCCTAGTTCCCAAATCGACACTTCTAATGAGGGTTTGTAAGCATGTTTTCATATTCCAGCCATTGGTGTTGACAAAAAAAAGCATCCGAAACATCATTTTCAGTATTTGTTATATTGCCTTTTTCAAGCTTTGGAATATACACTACTATACATACTAAGAAATAAAGGTACAAAATCTGTCACTAGGGTGGTACATTCTCGAAAGGTATGCTTTTATACAATATGGTGGACATAAGATACACTTTTGTACTTTTAAGGTTCACTTTTTTTATTTTTAAGCTTCACTTTTGTACCTTTAAGATACCATGATATACACATTTGTACTTTTTAGGTATTAATATGCACTTTTAAGGACCTGTTGATTTCTGTTGAAAATGTACCTTTTGAAAAGGTACCACCCCAGTGACAGATTTTGAACTTGTATTTCTGAGATGGTAACATTTTATTGTTAATTTTCAGATGAAATTATAGAGGCCAAACAGCTCTAGAGAAAGCAATGTATTAGCATTCCCAGTAATTGCAATGGCAGTTGCTTGATTGTTGTTGAAAATACAGAAACCAGATTAGGTTGGTAGTTTCGGCATCTACCAGCAGGGGCTAACTGGACCTTGCTAACTAGCCAAATGTTGACCCCTTGGTGGTAGCAGACATTTCAGCACAGATCAGCTTGAAACACAAATCACAAAGAGGCTAGTAAAGGGTTTAGTGCCAGTGCCCTTTCAGTAAAACAACTAGACCCTTCAAACACTGCAACGCTTTACTGTGTGGGAGAATATTCAATTTATTCTTCTAATGACCAAAAACAAAAGGCATGTTTTCATTACTATTAAGTGCATTACTTAATGGACAATTGTTTCTTTGTGTTGACATGACAATGTCAGATTATTGATAAGACATTCTGCATATATATGTAAAAGTATATATGCAAAATGTATATTTTAGGATGACTGTTTAATAAAGTTGGCAACTAAAATATTGTTCTTTTGCAATCCACATACACAGCCTTTTAAAGGTTTAGAGCATATGTTTAATTATGTATTACTTTATTTTACTGTTTAAGACATTGTTTCAAAATCTTTCTATTTCCAATAAATGCTGTTTAAAATTGCTGTGCGATTGCTTTTACTCGCTTAAAATGTACTATCATCAAAGAATTCAGAAAAAAGTTATATTCTATTTGAATACATATTAAATGCATGACCTTAGATTATTAATAATTTATGTATACATTCTTTTCTATTTTCTGTCAATGAATTAATGAATGAATGAATGAATGAATGAATGAATGAATTAATTAATTTGGTCTTCTCACATTTATTTTTTATTGAAATTATTACATGAAATAAACAATCTTTAATAAAAAATAACGTGATTTGACCACTATATACAGTTTTATGGAAAAATTTGGGTACCCTTCTGTGGCTGCATAGTTATGTGCTGTTTCTTTATAAGAAAAGTTTACAGTGATATGCCATTCGGTTTCAAGTGAAAGTTAGATAATGTCATGTTTTTCAGACAGAAATTTATAGTGTAGCAGCATTAAGATTAAATTGAAACTGAAAAACAGGCTATGCAAAAGTTTGGGAACCCTCTCTTTTGTGTGGGTTTTAAATGTAGTAACCTAATGCTGACTGAATACGAAACACAATTTATATGAGTGACTTAAAGCAACAATTCCAGGACGTATCCCTGGCTATGAGAAGTGTCTACAGGCTGTTATTTTAGAAATAGGTGACTACATTTTTGCACCTGTCTGTTTTTGTTATGACTTACATTGCATTGCATCTGTTGATTAAATAAGTGTTATTTTTCCCTATGGTATAAAATATATCCGGATGAAAGGGCCAGCAATTGTGAAAATTATCAGGGGTGCCAAAAGTTTTGCATAAAAATGTATATACAGTGGTCAAGTCACATTGTTTTCATTGAAGAATAGGTTAAATTATAGATTAACTATATTTTAATAAATTAATAGTAGTTTATTATTAATATTATTATTATTATTGTTATTTATTATTATTATTATTATTATTATTAATAAAATGTTTACATTATTTTTGGAGCAAACACCGAATAGTCTAATTGCAACGGTCTAATTCATCAGTGCATGAAGTAGAAGTAATGAAGAAGTAATCTGCCCTACAATATTGATATCTACAAGAGTTCTGATAAGTAAAACGCACAAGATTTTCTCCAAGCAGTCCTTTCATTTACACACTGCAATTACCTCTACACTCTCCTGTTTGTGTTTCCATATTTCATCAGTCAGATAAAGACAGACACAATCTCCTCCAGGACTGCGGCCTCAGGCACCAAGCCTCACGCCACATTTCTCTTCACCAGCGATCGCCTTTAAAAATACACCCTAAACACAGACTAATGATCAATCACAAACTGGACTGCCGACTCCCAGGACTCAATTTGCTCACGGCTACAAGTGCTTTATCATAATTACCAATCAGCCACATTCAGTGAGGCCGACTGAAAGAACAAGAAAATGGCAAACATAGAAGAACCTGAGAGTTGCGTTTCCAAACTACACATCATCCCTAGTGTTGTTGTTGTTTTTCAAGGGGCTAAAATGTGACAGAACCTGCAGTTCTTTTGGCGGGCTGTGATCTTGTGTCCATGTTGGCAAACAAGGGAGGCAGACGGGGCGCGACCTTTGACCCCTGCCTTGTGCCTTGTCAAACAATCCCTCCTGTTGGGAGTAATTACTGCACTGAGAGGCCTCTATTTTAACGTGCTATGAGGCTTTTTGCCGTCCCACCCAGATTTAAATAGCATAGAGCTGTTTATAGAACACACTAACTTCACTAGCGGCTAATAAGCATTATTTGCAAAACACGTATATAAACATGCACTCTCGGCTTTCAGACAAGGCCGGTGTTGTTTGTGTGACGCTACAGTTATTTTTGTAAATAGGCCATTCAATCGATTATACTGATTTTGCTTGTTTGTTTGTGTTTTAAAGAAAATAATTACACTGTGTGGTAAATAACCACAAATTAGTTCATTTATGTTATAAATGTTTATTTATTTATTTATTTATTTATTTATTTATTTATTTATTTATTTATTTATTTATTTATTTTTTATTTAATGATTTATTTTTATTTAATTATTTATGTATGTATTTATATTTATTTTTTATTTATTTATATTTATGTTTCTATTTATTTATTTGTATATTTTTTTTATTTATATACTTGTTTGCTTGCTTACTTGCAAAAACAAAAAAAAAAGTATTACCTCAGTCATTTTAAGGAATGATTTGGCCATATACACTTAAAAAAAATCTTGCCATATGTACATTTACAGACTTAACTTAGAAGAATAATATTGTAAATATTGTGATCAAAAACAACAAGTATAAAGCACATGGAGTTTACAGAGCAAGTACCACGTTGATTTAAAAATAAAATAATACTACAATACTTATACTGTTCACATGTAAAAATATATATAAACAATCCACAAATATCTATTTTGTTTGCAATCATTCCCTTCAAGAACTCTATTCTAATCTTCAATTTCATTTAACCTTTTTGAAGTATGTTTTGTTTTGAACAAGCAAACAAACAAACACTTAAAACTTCCAAAATACAGTTGGGTAACACTTTATTTTAAGGTGTTCTTGTTACACATGTTTCAAGTATTTACTATAGCAATTACAATTATCCATAATTACATGCAACTAACCCCAGACCTAAACTTCACCCTTATCTTAACGATATAAGTACATGTAGTTAATTAATATTACTTAGTAATTAAGCAAATCGTTACACTGTAATAAGGATACCTTAAAACAAAGAGTCCCACTTTATATTAGGTGGCCTCACCTAATATTTACATGCATGAGAAAATAAATGTTAACATTATGTAAAGAAAATGCATTTATGTTCATCTATTTGTAAATATCTTATTCTAGTTAATACAACTTGCATTATGTTTATAATAAATTCATCTGTAATTACCCATAGCTTTCTTTAATTAAACGTTTAACTTATACTTTTATCCTGCTTTGCTGCTATTGCACTCCTAGTTAGACCTAAACTGCACTTCATTGTCTTGTAGCAGATGTGAAATGATAATACAGTTGAATCTAACCTAAAATCTAATCTAAATGCAATGTACTCACTGTGTTCATAATGTATTCCAAAACACTTCTGTTGCTATTAAGGTGGGATACAGGAAAGGTTAGGGACAGGTTCGGTGGTATGAGCAGTTTAAGGGTGGGTTAAGGTGTATGAGATGGTCAACAGTGTAAATAAAGACGCAATTACAGATGTAATTACATGCATATATTTAATCAGTTAAAAGTACAAATACATGTATTTACACAACAAGTACATTGTAAGTACATATTAGTTAAGGTCACTCAAAATAAAGTGGGACTTAACACAGTAAGTTAAAGGTGGAATCTGAACTACAAAACCCAGTCATTAGTGTCCATTTTTGGAAATAGAGACTTATAGATTACAAGAAAGCTGAATAAACAAGCTTTCCATTGATGTTTGGTTTGTTAAAATTTAAAATATCTGACTGAAACACACACTATTAAGAAAATTGCCTTGAAAACTTGTTCCAACTAGCGAATATTATTAATGAAAAATTGAGTTTTGATAGGAATTTTACAAAATATCTTCATGGAACATGATATTTAGTTTATTATTTAAATCATTTTGGTAAAATAAAAATAATTTTGACTCATTTTGAATGCGTTTTAGCCATTGCCAAACATATAATTGTTTATTATTAAATAAATAAATAAATAAATAAAAACTCTGTGTGTTGATATTTTCCATGTTTCCACTGTTTTGGCCATATACCCTTGTTTTCTGTCTGCATTACATTTTGGTAATACAATAAAAAATGATTGTTTTATATGAACTGACAGGTCTTAAAAGTATGACTGAATGACTGCCTAACTATGGTCTAAAGAAAACCACAAAGATTAAAATGCAGATTATAGTGAATACTATGCCAAAAAAACATAAAATATTATCCATGACAAATTCCATATAACTGAACCACATTCCACTACAATCCATTTTATTTGATTTTATAAAATAAAAAATAACTGTGTTTATATTTATAGAAATCTATAGAAATGAGCGAAGTTTTTAACACTCTGGGTCTACAGACATGCAGTAACCCAAATAATAGTTTTGATAATTTAAGCTTTAAAAACAAACAATACGGAAAAGATTGCATTAAATGACAATATACTCAAATGACAAATATTAATGAACAATGAATGTTATATCTTTATCATAAATGCACAAAAAATTTCTGTTTGTTTTTGTCTAAGTGCACGTTTAAAATGTTTTGAGGTCAGATGGCTGTCTGCTAATGGCGCTGTACATCTGCTCTTCGTGGATTTCCCTGAGACGAGAAGGAAATCAGGGCCATTAGCGCAATAAGCATCCATTTGTTGTTGTAAGGTCTAATAAATATGGCCATTTAGTCTGTGTGCTCAAGCTCAGGCTCCTTGACACTCATCTATTTTCCTCTAGGCCCACGTCTGATTCTCTGCCAGAAGTCTTACAAACTCTTTGCGATCCAAGAAAACTTCTGGAAGCTCCCTGAAATAAACCACACTTCTGGGTTTCCGTATTAGACTGATATGCTGGTGACCAAAATCAGGAAGTAAGAATAAAACATAATAAATATTTACTCCCACAGAAGTATTCATCACTGCAAAAACTGATTTTAAGATGTAAATAAAACGTTTATCTGAATGTCTTACTTCAAAATGGTGGCCATTAGGCAGTCTGTTTAGTAATTCTTGTCAACTAACCCTGATTAGGGTATTGGTATATTAGTATGTTTGATTCAAATTTTATTGATTGAGATGAAAAATCAACACTATCTCATGGAAATCCGTAAGCTTTTGATTTAGAGGCTAATTCAGATGAATTTTTAGGATCTCATTCATACATTTTAATCCAACTTGCTTATCTGCCAATGACAGTTGGGTTGGAAGTGGGGTTTGGTGCCACACTTCCTTTTAAAAGTCAAACAATTTCGTATGACTGAACTTGTATGAATTCCTAGGAATTAGCCAGTAAGTTGATAAAAAGTAAAATAGTTGCACTCCCTACAATACAATACAATACTTATTTATCAAACATATTTAAAAACAACCACGGTTGACCAAAGTGCTGTACATAAGAGTGCTAAAAACAGAAAGGCAGAATATAAAAGAAACATTTAACAAATAAAACCTATAAAACTGTGATCAGGGAGTATTTAAAACAAGAGAAAACAGGTCTTTAAAACAGACTTAAACGCAGAAATGGTAGGGGTAAAGTCTAATGTGAAATGGTAGATTGTTCCAGAGTTTATTACCAGCAACAGCAAAACGCTCACCATGTTTAAGGCCTGTTCTGGGCATGGTGAGTAAGTTGAGATCATAAGATCGAGAGGGGGTAAACAAACAAAGCAAGTAAGCAAGGTACTGAGGAGCAAAATTATTGACTGCTATGTAATAAATAAATAATAAATCAAATAAAAAATAAGTAATAATACAATTTTCAAATCAATTATTTAATGGGTAACCAGTGAAGTACAGCTAAGACTGGAGTTACTGACTCTTAATTGCGGGTGCCAGAGAGTAGTCTAGCAGCCGCATTTCGTACCAGTTGCAGACGAGAGAGAGAAGACTTGAGAAATACCAAAATAGAGAGAGTTACAGTAATCTAGACGTGTTGTTATGAAGACATGAATCACCGTTTGAAAATTTCTCTGACTTTAGACAGTTGTCTGAGCTGGTAAAAGCAGGATTTTATGACAGTACTGATCTGTTTGTCAAATTGTAAGTTTTTATTATTTTATATATGTATATATATATTTTTTTTTCTTTTTCTTTTTTGTTTTAGAGGAAAGAGTGTCATCCGCTTATAGATTGACAAAAACTTTATATTAATTGAAAATGGAAGCGAGGGGGAGCATATACAGGGTGAACAATATAGGCCCAAGGATTAATCCTTGTGGAACTCCATAGTTGAGAGGAATATTAGATGAGGATGGATGGCCAATGCGCACACTAAAACATATATTGGTCAGATGAGAACAGAACCAATCTAAAACTGTGCCACATTAAAAAAAAGATGTTTGCTGTTTGTTCAAACTATTTATAAACAATAAGCTGAAACTACACAATTCTTGAGTTTTTTGGCGCATAACTTAATTGTTTTATGTTCAAGCCACTTAAATTTGTGAAATTGTACAAATAAAAAAGTATTATGTTAACTTAATTCCTTCATGTTTCCCCAACACAAATCGATTGTGTGGAACCACACATTTTTTACAGTGCTGGCGGGATTAATATAATGTAAATATAAACAGTAGGATTTCCACTCACATGCAGAAAGTTGCGTTTTGATTCATTCAATAAATTGTTTTTCATCATATTTTATGTACGTGTCATGTCATCAAATGGAAAATAATATCAGAAATGTTTGGTAACACTTCAGCATAGGGACTAACTATTATTAGTGGTACTTATAAAAGGACATATTCTGCATGATCCTTTCCTTATTACCTTACTGACTATTAATAAACAACAAATTAAGAGTTTATTGAAGCAAAAGTCATAGTTAATGGTTTGGTAATAGCAAGAATTAAAACTTAAAGTGTGAGCCTTGTTTTTATGCACATTTCTGGAATTTATCTTGGTGTTTGTATTGATACATTCATTCATTTTCCTTCGGCTTAGTCCCTCATTCATCAGGGGTCGTCACAGCAGAATGAACCACCAACTATTCCAGCATACTGTATGTTTTACGCAGTGGATGCCCTTACAGTTGCAACCCAGTACTGAAAAACACCCATACACTCTCACATCCACAGACACACTCGTAAACGATGGCCAATTTAGTTCATCCAATTCACCTTTAACGCACATCTTTGGACTGTGGGGGAAACCGGAGGACCCGAGGAAACTCACACAAACACAGGGAGAACATGCAAACTCCTCACAGAAATGCCAACTGGTCCAGCCTTCTTGCTGTGAGGCTACAGTGCTAATCCCTGAGCCACTGTTCCACCCTGTATTCAGTTATTTTTAATATACTTAAAAAATACTATAGAAAGGGTTCCTTTTACTTCAATTTCTGCCATAAACAAAACAAAAAAAGTATGGAAGTCAAAGACAGCGGAGCCTCTGAGCCACATTTACTGATAAAACTGATAAAAACTTTCAATTGTTTACAAGCCAGGGCAAACTTTTGGACATACTTCATTTAGTCAAGCTTTTAGAACTTGTGAAGTGAACTACAAGCAAACCTACTGTAGTTCTGGCCTAATTATGTTAAAAAATAATGACATAGAGTTCAACGATGTCTCTGATTATAAGTTAAATGTGCACAAGAGTGGATCTTGCAGCAGAATTAATAAGGAAAAACTCAGTGTCAATATTGCCATTTAAATTAGCCTCAGGTAATTTTTGATATTTGGGAGTAACAATAACGCGAAAATATACTGATGTTTTTAAACAGTCACGAGACACCAAAACACATTTTTTTGAGCTATTGACAGTCATATATGTGTCCCACACTGCTATAAACACTATTGGGACATATATATTTCAATTGGTTTTATTGGTTTTGCGTTATTTTGAGCAAATTTATTCTTCCAGTTTAAAAAAATTTTTGAAGCTGCGTCATGCCAATTATTCTTGCGTGTATTACAGAGAGGAGACTGGATGTACCTGCGAGTGCATCGTGATGTCTCTGAGTGTGGGACTTGGTTCAAAACAATCAGGACCCTCTGTTGTGAATGAGGTGCAACTTCATTACTATGCATGATCGCTTCGAAGAGTTTTTACCAGTTCAGACAGCAGAGAGATGCCACGTTGTGGTGCCAAAACAAGTGGAAGAACAAGAATTTGGAGACATGGGTCATCAGTGTTGCGTTTATTAATGTGCTGCAACGAAGGTTTTGTTTTCATTTTCCTATTATGAGAGCGCAGCTGGACTCACGGGTGGAATACAGTGCTCGCAGCATGTGACACAAATATGTTTGTAAGAAACATTTTTTACAAGAGAGCTTTTCACATCTGGAAATGATAAAATCCGGATTTGTTGCTCGTCTCCTTTTAAAAATGACGCGGCTCCAGTTGGTGTTGATTGTCCTGTCACTACAGATTTAGTAAGTGTGTGTGATCAGTGCTCTTTGTTCAATCAGATGGCAAAGTTTGTTCGTATCGTCAGCATGACTCTTTCAGTTTTTAAAGACATACCTTAGTCAAAATGATTTTGTTACTAAGTTTACAGTATGTTAATATCACTGCAATATTATGGTACAATATTATGGACTCCAAATGCTTTCCAAATGTAAACATGTTAACACCTTAATCAAACTATTACCATCGTGTAGGATTTTCGCCGTATTTTGTGACAGGATAGTCTATACAGACACAGCTTTCTTGCGCTACGTTAACTACCGAGGGCATCCAAGTTATCGAAAAATGCGGAGGTTTTTTTTTTCCCATTTGCCATGCGGTATGAAACATTCCATTAAAACTACACTTTCCAGCAGTTCATCCTCGCATCTAATATCTCGCTTGTCACAGGGCATGCATGAAATGTTCCTGAATGAAAGTGAAAGGGCCAAACTGCAGTTAAAGTTGACAAATCAATAATTTGGCAAATAATTTGACTACGGATGTCCATGTAAACCTAGAAACTCCCATTTTTATGCAAAATCTTATCTTTTTTTCTACCCCGATACTCCCACCTAAACAGAGCTGGACATACCCACTTTCCTGACTTGTTCCAAACTAGAGATATGAAAACACCCTGCTGAAGCCTGGTTTATACTTCTGCGTCAAGTGACCGGCGTAACTCACGGCGCAGGCAACACGCGCAGCTGTGTATTTATACTTCTGCACGCTGTCTCTGTTGGTCTGCATTAACACTTACGAAACGCTAGTTGGCAGTGATGTGTAAATGTTCCTCTGTGTCGAGTTTCTTCGCTTCTGTTTTGCGTTTTCTGAACACTTCCTGGTTGTAGAAGTGACTCAAACTCGATCATTTTGAGGCAGGAACCGGCGGACGTGCAACAACTTTAACTATGAGGTAAACACAAAACAAAACTTTCCATCCGGAGCTCCTTCACGGGACTCCACACTTATAAACAATCGCTCGCGCCATTCGCATGGCTCTCGGTCCCGCCCAGACTCGTCAACGATACCAAGCCGACCAATCCCAAAGCTTGCGCTACGCGTCGTTGCAACGTGTAGTTACAATTTTTGAGAGGTGCACGTCAGCCACGCCGACGGCCACGGCGAAGGGCTATGCGTCAGCGCTGTAGCATACGCCGCCGTTTGACGTAGAAGTATAAATCAGCCTTGAGATAGGGAGTTTTCATGGCCCTTTAAACACAATTTTGTTGTAATATTAGAGAAAACAAAACAAGAGCTCACTAAATAGAAAACTCTTCCACTTTCTCTTGTAGGCAGAATAAATACAATAAAAAGGAATATTGTTCCTAAATTTCTTTTCCTCTTTCAAAGTATAACCAATCACCATATGTAATATAATATGAAATTATGACTCCAACACACATGGGGAAAAGAAATATATATATATATATATATATATATATATATATATATATATATATATATATATATATATATAATATCTATAATATATATATAGTCTTAATTTAATGATTTATTATGTTTTATCACATTGTGATTTTCTTCTACAAATTTCATTGTTTCTTCATATGTGCTGAGTTTGAACTTGTTTATTTTTTTTAAGTTTATAGCCCAAGTTTACCTCAATGGTTTCCACCAATTTTGGGTTGAAATAACTAAAGGAGACCATCAAAAAACGTTTTACTGAAATTATGGTTTTATACATGCGTGTTTCTTGCCATTTTGTGAAATTCATTCATTCATTTTCTTGCCGGCTTAGTCCCTTTATTAATCCGGGGTCGCCACAGCAGAATGAACCGCCAACTTATCCAGCAAGTTTTTACACAGCCGATGCCCTTCCAGCCGCAACTCATCACTGGGGAAATTTTGTGAAATTTATAAATGAAAATGATTTTATTCACCACTTATTTTTTTCAGCGAAGCAATATGCTGGGTTGAGTCAACCTAAATCGGGGTAAAGTATGGAGAAACCCAAGTGCTGTGTTAAAAATTTAATTAAACAAATTAAACCAGCTACGGGGCTTGTCCATATTTTCCCCAAATATGTTTTGAAAGAACCCAGCATTTTTTTAAAAATTGCAGTCAGCTGAAAGGGCAGCTGAAGCTAAAGAGCCTTTAAAGCTGATAATATGAACTCTATACAGCAATTGACTCAAGTGCAGTCAATTAGCTGCGGTCAGAGCTAATGTGTGACAGAGTTAATGCACCATGAACAAAAGCTCGTCGAGCGCCCATGGGCTTCAGTCGAGGATTGAGTGAGTGAGTGAGGGGCCCAAGTGCACCCAGTGTGGGCTCCTTCACTGTAATCTGTTTTAGGAGAAACAAATGGACAAGATAAGTTAATTTAGCTCAGAGGCCACCCTTCCTTGGAGCCCTCAGGGGCCGTGGGATGCTCACGAAAAGGTCGGCTCCAAGACTCTTTACCCTCGGATTCGGCACGAGTCTACAGATCCTGCTGACTAAACCTTTGTGATTGTAATCACAGTAGCCTTTCTGAAAACAGCTTTTTATTTAATCTTATAAATACAAAGATAAGACAAAAATATATACAGTTAAGCACATTTTCTGACTAAATTTTGCTGACTAAATGTTGCACTGCAACTACATACCAATTACCAATTACTCATTTAAGTATTAGCAGACTGTCTGCTTAATATCCACTGATACTGCTCCTTCAACAGACATTTAACTGACTATAAGAAACTTTGAAAATACATGTCAACTTACACTAACCCTAACCCAAACCCGAATCTAACAGTCTACATATGACCAATTGAGAATTAGTTGGCATGTAGATGCAATTTAACTTAAATTCAACAAAACACATTAAAGGGACCATCAAAATAAAGTGATACCGTATTTTTTAATACTACAGTAAACAAAAAAAAAAAAAACTGCAATCTGATTAACAGCAAGTTTTCTTGATGCATACCGTGATTAAAGATAAACTGATTTTCCCAGTATTCCCTGAGTAACACTTAACCTTTTTATGCCTTTTTATTAGCTTAGTTTTCCTCGTCAGTTATGTACATTAGAGTTGAATGTTACATCTAATGCTGATAAATGATGTTTATTGCATTACGTTTATTTTATTTTATGCTATCATGATGATGTTTAGTAATTGTGTGAATATCTGTTTATTAAACTTTTACAGATATAATAGAGTAATTTCACAGAGAAATGTAAACAATTATTATTATTATGATTATTATGATTATTATGATTATTATGATTATTATGATTATTATGATTATTATTATTATTATTATTATTATTATTATTATTATTATTAAACAAGATGAAATTAAATTAATCCAAAAGAGAAAAAATATAAATAAATAAATAAATAAATAAATAAATAAATAAATAAATAAATAAATAAATAAAAAGTAAGTAAATAAATAAATAAAATGTTAATAAATAAAAATGTAAATAAATAAATAAATAATCTGCACAGAATACACATGCACCTTGATAACCCAATTTTATAAACATTAATCCTCAGGTATTTATACAATGTACTTAATTACATTTGCTTTGCAATTGAAAGGCCCTAAGGTTTTGTTTGACAGTAGAGAAACTCAGAAATGAAAATTCTAAATGGGTCCCATGTTTCAGAAAAAGCCCTGGTATTGCTATTTATTGTAAACCTGTTTTTTTTTTTTTTTTTTTTTTTCCAAATGGATAAAGCTCATTGCATCTCACAATCAGTGGTCAAAATAAATAAAATAAAAGAATATAAATAAAAATAAAAGAATACACCGTCTTGCTAACAGTGTCAAAAATGCAAGGACAATTGCAGTACAATTTGATAACCCTGCTATATTCGAAGAAAGTCCAAAAAGTGCAACAAGAGGACAAGGTTCGATGTTTATCTTTGTCACAGAAGAGAAACACTTGAAAAGTGATAGCCAAAAAGAATGTGACCTTCAATATATTAGTGTGTTTCTCTGCTTGTGGAAAAGTTGTTTGTGATGAGTATTGGTTCATTACATGACATTCTCATATGGTTGTATTTTTGTCTGTGTAACAAATGTACAAGGTGTAGATATCAATACTTCAAAACATTAGTGGTAATAAAATCCTATGTGCAAGGCGCTCGAAAAGCAAGTGAAAATATTAAAAAGGATCTTTAAAAAATCCCTTATCCAAAGAGCACCGACACATTAATTACCCCTGAAGCACTTAATGTATGATATTGGTGCATAACATTGTAAATCAATGAAATAATTTAGGAATTTTTGTTTTTAATTTTTACGGTAAACTACTGTAATCTAAACAGTAAAATTATGGCAACCAAAACTGTTGTTGTTTTAGCATACATTTTACAGATTTTTGTGTAGCAAGACTAGCCATGGAACGATAACCAGTTTTAAGGTTTACCGCGGTTTGGAAAAGTCAAGGCTTTAAAACTGCAAAAATGTATGTTTTTTAATGTGTTGTAAAGAAATCTGTGCTTTTGAAACTAATAAAGATGGCAGAAGTCAATGATTTATATTAATTATTTATGACATCCTTACCGTTTCAAAATATTATGTTTCCTAAAATGATTTTAATTAATTATTTTTTAACCAGAAATAAAAATTAAAAAAACATAAAAGAACATTTGTTAGAGCAGTTATCACAATACTGTGATACCATGAAATTTTTTATCCAAGGTATCATACCATCAGAAACTTATACTGGCCTGAGGAAGACAGGTTTGTTAATTTAATAAAAGTTGCAGGAACACCTGTTGCTTTAAGCTGCAGAGCAAGAGATAAAGAGAGAAAGGAAAAGAGGTTGTACGTGTGTGTAGCTCGTGCTTGTTAAGATCTCAGTCCCAGAGGGCAGTCAGCTGGCAGGGGGCAGATGTCAACATTAGCCTCTATGACCAGCAGCACTTTCACCCCGGCATACAGCCTGAGGAACGGAGGGGTCTCGGTTGCGCAGAGATGCAAACAAACACACACTTCACGTCTATGTTCACTGAAACATGAGCACCTGAAGAGAATGTTTTGTTTCCAATAATAGAACTCAAAGACAGGTGCTTTTTATGCTGAAGTGTTTTGAAAACATCAGAGAAGTTCAAGTCATTATGAACACTGCTTGCTTCTCTGGTATCTATGAAAATGAATTGTTATCTAGAAGGTAATTATTTTAAAACAACTTCCTGAACTTTGATCTCATTGAGTGCAAGAAAAAAGCCAAAAAAAAAAAAAAGCCAAAAAAAAAAAAGATGTGATGCTTTAAATTTAGAAATAAAAAGGACTAAATAGAGATGTGTTTCTAAGTGATTATTTTCACATTTTCGACATGAAACTTAGAGAATACTCAAATAACAATTGAAAAAAAACTTCACGTAGGGTGTGCGACTAAGATTCTCAGAAAAAGTAAAAAAATAAAATAAAAAATAAAAAAGTGTGAGACTGATAACAGCAGCCAGAAGAGAGAACTAATCAAATCAATAAATCAAATTTACTCTCATATCCATAGACACACCATAGACATAAGCACCTCACACAAGTTTTTTTGTTTGTTTGGTTTTGTAATTTGATAGAAAGATAATATAATACAAAGAATAGCTTTAGAAATGTAAATTTGTTTTAGAAAAAAAAAAATCTAAATATTGAAAAACTTTAAGGATTTTAGAAGCTGATGACTGTTAAATGTGAAAAGCGTGAAATGCGAAAATGATCTATATCTGTCCAGTGATATAAATTACTAAAAAAATTATAATAACACTTTATTGTAGGATGTCCATTTAAAAAATGTTTTATGTATTTCTATAGTAATTATAATTCATTCTGCATAATAACAGTACATGCAACTAACCCTAAACCTAACATTCTAACCATAACTATATTCACCTTATTTTCCGCCGACGAGTGAGCGCTGCCATTTGAATCTTTTTGGCTTGAGACTTCCGGTCTCATTCACTTCCATTCATTTTTTGACGTTGAAAACTGCTCGTTACGCTGCTTGATGTTGCAATTTGATATTTTCTAATTATATTATTCTACTTGGTCTGTGTAGTCATGCAATCATTTGTTTGTAGAGCAAGTAGTTTGACCGTTTTCTGCCGTTTATTATTCCTAGTCATTTCTTCCATAGGCTACTGAATCGGAAGTTCTAAGACAATCGCAAAAACAGGCGCACTTCCGCATTTTAGAATAAGGTCAATAAAGTAGTAGGTGCAGCTAGTTATTTAATATTACTCAATTATTAAATGATTAGTTATAGTGTAAAAAAGACACCATAAAATAAAGTTTCAGAAAATTTAGATTAATTAATCTAAATTATGCAAAATAATATGTGTTTGTACCTAAATCCTGGGATACAGACAAGAGGTTGGAGAATGGATGGATGAAATATGCATTTGAATATAAATTCCACTTTTTATAATTGTTTTATGATCACTAAAAAAGTAAAATCATTCTAAATAAATTCCAACCCCAAAAAAAAAATAATTAAATAAAACTTTTTTTTTTTGAATATACATTTTAGATTTCAACCATTTTTATCTCTTCTTTTAACTCAAACGCTCTAACATTTTTGTTTTATTTAAATGATAATTTCAGTACATCATATTTATGTTTAGGGGCTACACGGTGGCACAGTAGGTAGTGCTGTTGCCTCAAAGCAAGAGGGTTGCTGGTTTGAGCCTTTGCTGGGTCAGTTGGCATTTCTGTGTGGAGTTTGCATGTTCTCCTCGCATTCGCATAGGTTTCCTCCGGGTGCTCCGGTTTCCCCCACAAGTCCAAAGACATGCGGACATTGTAGTGTATGTGTGTGAATGAGAGTATATGGGTGTTTCCCAATGATGGGTTGTAGCTGGAAAGGTATATCCACTGCATAAAACATATGTTGGATGGGTTCATTCTACCCCATATTATTAAGAGAACTTAGTCAAAAAGATAAACAATGAATGGGTGATTTAAGTTTTATTAATTTTAATTAAAAAATGTTGTTAGTGAAAATATACTGAAACATGAACATAAGATGTCCATCGCAGCCATTACCTTTAATTTTGTAATGTCAGTGCTTTGCAACAAGTGTTAGCTATTGCAACTGTTCTTTACAAACATTTTATTGACATTGCATGTCATGTGGCAATAGCCAATTCATTACTAATGCTCGTTAACAATCCAATCAAATGCCTGCATCTCTAAACACACAACGTGCCCATTGTTGAAGCATATAAGCTACAGCAGCAGAAGAAGAGCACACCATAAACACTCATGCCAAATACATCATAACTCAACAAAAATGGAAAAAAGTAGTCTGGTCTGATGAGACTAAGTTATTTCAGGGCCCACTTTGAGCCTCTCAGTTCCGATTTACTGTTTATTCTCAATCTAACTGTTCTTGCTGACCATGTCCATCGTTTCATGACTACAGTGAATTCATCTTGTGATGGCTACATCTATAAGTGAGTCATGTCACAAAGCTCAAATCCTTCTGTCTTGAACATGACAATGAGTTCATTATATTTAAATGTCCTCCACAGTCACCAGAACTCAACCCAATAGAGCACCTATGGGATATGGTGGAACAGGAGATTTGCACCGTGATTGTGCTGTTGAAAAATCTGCAGCAACTGCTTGATGCTATTGTGATATGGACCAAAATACTGACAAAAATGCATTTTTTAACTAAAAACAACAATTTAAGCAACAATTATGATTATTCAACTATTATTATTAATCAGAATGAATTAACAAATGCGATTGAGCATATATGATTGTCATCCACATCTTGTCAGAGAAGCACCGTTGTGTGTTCAGCAGTAAAATTCCTACGAAAGCCAGAGGGCGCTGGCTTTACCACAAACACCCATAAAGAAGAAAACCAGGAAATCCCTAGTGTTGCATTATAAGCAGTCCGCTTGTTAAGTGGTGACATGTTTGTGACGTATGTATACTGTTTCCGGGTCCAAGCCGCCATTCATTTGAGTGGAGAAATCATTCGTTTATGATCACGTTTTATTCCTATCACACATTAAAGTTCATTTTATATAAAATCGTAATGTACACAACAATCTCTGGGCTTGCTGCATAACAAATACCAAAAATTTAACAATTTATAAAAAAATGTATCACTTTCTGGCCATCGGATATTAGGCATGGACATATATACTGGGATCGAGATTTTCGAAAGCATTAAATCGCTTTGTAAAAGTTTATTATTACCATTTCATGAGTCTCCCCATTCAGTTGAATAGAGCGTTTGGACCCAGAAGCCGCTTCGCGTGACGTCACACTTAACAAGCGGGTAGATTGTAGTGCTTTCATTTATTTAGTGTGAGTAATAATCACGTAACTATGGAATCATCTCACATATGAATTTATTTCAAACACTGAACTGTAGTTACGAAGTGAGTTTGTAGTAAAAACAAGTTATTATATAGAGTATTTTCTCTTCATTGAGACGTCTTGGAGAAGCTATGCAAACAGCTTACCACGATATCATATGATTAAATCAGTTTAAAGGCATTTAAAGGCACTTTTGCATATCTACAAGTGAAAGCACATGCTGGAGGTTTATTAGAAACAGCTTGACTAACAACATGCCCTGATATATTTTTGTTTTATGATTTTCTCTGTAATTTGCATAATAACATCAAAGTGATCAAATCACACAATACGCTGTTTTTCTTGCAGAATTCACAGTAGGCAAGCTGATAGCATTCCTTTTGATATGCTCTAATCTCTTACGCAGGCAATATTCCTGTGTGGCAGCAGTATGACAGCTGAGCTGAACATAGACATGACTGCTGTATACCAACAAGACAGAGATAGCAGGACAAGCTCAAACAATGCTTGACTCAACTTTTCCCATGACACGACTGAAGGCTGAGCTAAGACCGATGACGTGAGCCTGTTTACCAGTGGAAACGCTGAGAGCTCCAAGTCTATCAATGCTTTATCTGTTGTTTCAGACTTATTTATTCAACGATAGCAACCAAACCTTTGAATGGTAATGCAGCTCAATGGCTCATTGGGAGAAGGCGATGTTAAACGACCCATTATGTCTTTGTTTTGGCATCGACGTACAGTTACAGACTCAATCATTTGTGAAATGTTTACACCAGAGGTATTAAAAAAAATAACTGAACCTGTCATTCCGATGGATATACTACAGCTGCTATTTATAAAGCAGGAGATTAGATAAATAAGGCTAGCGAAGAAAGCGAAGATACACCTACAGGATCAGAAAGCATTTATCTTAGAATAGATTTGCCAAATCATTTTCCATTTCCCAGCTTTTCTCCATCTCTCCTAAATCTGTCTGGAGTTGAAGTAACATTGTCCGCCTTTACTCGGAGCTCGGAAACAGCTGGAACTCTGAGGTTTCGTCAACCAATAAAACCAGTTTCCTATCCACAAAAATATGTCTTTCTCACACAGCTCGCCCAAACCACAGCACTCCCGAAATAAATCACCAACACACACCGGAGACAACTCTGCTGACCTTTGTCAAACTATACCAATCACTTCCCTAAACTCACCTCATCTAAATCACACATCTGTGTCGAATGTGTCACAATACACACACACACACACTCTGGAGAGAGAAGAGTGTAACGAGAGTGTGTTTTTTAAGGAGCAGCGTGTACGCTCGCTCCTGAGGGCCTGCGTAAATGGACTGTGCTTTGAGGTGGACTGAAGCTGCCTGTCAGAGCTCCTTATTGCCTCTCCTAATGAGTGTTCCACTGCTGAAATGCCTGACAAATATATGAGGTGGAATGCATCCATATAATTTGCTCTAAAGATCGCCCTTGTTTCCCAAGGACTGGAAACAATGAATAGTACTTTTTTTGTGCGAGTGTAAGGCTTTAGGGAGGGGAGGACCAGAGCAGGAGAAGTTAATAAATGACTCAATAATGTAATCGATGAATGCCCGTAATTTCATATCATGACAACAACAACAACAACAACAACAAAATAAATAAATAAGTAAATTACTCTCTGGTTTTGTTAGCTTAGCATTTGCACTGTAAATTTAATTACCTATATATATAAAACAAAAATACATTTATTTTTATGATTGTTTTACTTTGAAGCAAAGCTTACCGAGCATACAATGCTGTGTGCTTGACAGAATCCCCTTCTCGTATGTTGGTACAATTAATGATGTTTTGTATCATCTGAGAACTCAAGAAGAGCCAAAGAGTCAAGTCAGCACCATGGATGACGATCTGCTGCATGGATGATGAAGGCATTTCTGATGCCTGCCCGGAACTGCAATGGACAGTGTAGCTCCTGTGAAAGAACAGGTGTTTAAGTATTGTCTTTTTTTTTATTTGTTTACATATTTTTTTTGTATTTTTCTATTTCATTTGAACCACACTAGAGTTTGTCTGAAAGTGGAGCAAAAACCAGCCTGATCTTACAAGAAAAATGTAGCTATTTTACGTTTTGTCATTTTAGTGGCTTATTCGTACAAATTTGTACAAGTTTAGTCGTACGAAAATGTGTGATTTTTTAAAGGAAGCAAGGCATCCAACCCAACGCCACCACTAAACCCAACCATCAATTATTAAGCAAATCATACTAAACTGTACAAATGAGAACATGTGATTTTATACTAAGTAGCCACTAAATCAAAAAAGTTACAAATCTTCTTTGGTGTTCACACTAGTTTTTTGTCAGAAAGTGGAGAAAAAACTGCCTTTTCCATAGTCTTAATCTGCTTGTTTGGTGTTCACACTAGAGTTTGTCTGAAAGTGGAGCAAAACCAGCCCTTTCAATTATCTCAATTCAATTGCTTATTGTTCACACTAGAGTTCGTCACAAAGTGGAGCAAAACTAGCCCTTTCAATGGTCTTAATACACTTGTTAGGTGTTCACAAAAGAGTTTGTCTAAAAGTGGAGCAAAACCAGCCCTTTCAATGGTCTCAATACGTTTGTTTGGTGTTCACGCTGTCAGAAAGTGGAGCAAAACCAGCCCTTTCAATGGTCTCAATCTGCTTGTTTGGTGTTAACACTAGAGTCTATCAGAAAGTGGAGCATAAACAGCCCTTTTAATGGTCTCAATCTGCTGGTTTGTGTTTACACTAGAGTTTGTCTAAAAGTGGAGCAAAACCAGCCTTTTCAATGGTCTTAATCTGCTTGTTTGGTGTTCACACTAGGGTTTGTCTAAAAGTGGAGCAAAACCAGCCTTTTCAATGGTCTCAGTCCACTTGTTTGGTGTGCACACTGGAGTTTGTCTGAAAGTGGAGCGAAACCAACCTTTTCAATGCTCTCAATCCGCTTGTTTGTTGTTCACAACAGAGTTTGTCTGAAAGTGGAGCAAAACCAGCCCTTTCAATGGTCTCAGTCCGCTTGTTTGGTGTTCACACTAGAGTTTGTCTGAAAGTGGATCAAAACCAGCCCGTTTAATACTCTCAATCCACTTGTTTGGTGTCCACACTAGAGTTTCTAATTGACTGATGTATGTGTTTATACTTTAAATGCATAAAATGCTATTAAAACTAGCTTTAACTTGTTTCAATGTTGTAAATCAATGTGAAATGACTTGAATAGTTATCTGATTCATCTGAAACATTACAAGCTTTTTTACAGTGTAAAATATAACGAAGACAAGATAATTGTTAAAATTACTCTTTGCAAAGTTTAAAAAGGCAGCTAGAAAACAATTCCTGAGGGCAAATATTTCTTCTTAATGGAGAAGTTAATTTCTGCTATGTCAACTACATGCAACTTTGTAGTTAACTATCAGCCATTATAGAATACTTTCTGCTTTATCTCTGCTAACAATTTATAAATCCAACAGTTTCCAATATCTAAGATCCAAGACCAGTCCTCAATTGTCAAACTGCAACTTTGCAAGTGCATATACTGTATATTAGTCTACGAAATGCAATAGTCATCTAATACAGTTATTTGACATGTAATTGGAAAAGTTACATATAAAGTCATCAAAATTTCCAAAAGTGACCAAAAATACTACTTTATACTAGTCTTCCTGCTTTAAAACTTAATTTAATGTAGCATATTACTTGACATGAATGAGGTAATGTCTGAATTCATAATCAAATGCTCGCTCTACTTTTTGATAACAAATATCAAAAAATAACGTTCTGTCTGGAACATGACCACAGTATGTTAGCATGCCACGTTGAAGGGTTCAGAGTTTTCCTTACATGCCCAAATAAATAAATGATTTCATATGCTGACATCATTATTAAGACTGGCAGAGGTACACATCAAGATAGCAGCCATTTTGTAGTTCATTAGTTCACTTTAAAAGCATCCAATGCCTAAAATAATTACAATTTGAGCAAAAATACTCTCACTTTTATTATGTGAGCAAAAAATGCAAAGCTATCTGGTTACATACGTGTTTTCACAACAAGTGCAATGTGTCTTACAGCTACACGGTCTTGTTTTCACAGCACAGTTATTGCTGCTGTTGGGTCCATTAGTCAGACTGCTGTTTAAAATGAAAACCGTGGCCTTGAATCAGAGCACTGTCTCCTCTAATAGAGAGATGAAGGAATGAGGTCGGGAAGTATCCATAAAAGCAGTTTTATGGGTTTTCTTTAAGGCCCTCGGTGAAGTCTGATCAGCCACCTTCCATGGAAAAAAGAGACAGAAAGGACAGGAAATGGTGTAACGTAGCACCAAAATGGAGTCAATGACTGCCACTTTTGGTTCATTACTGAGTAAAACATTCTTCTCTATTATCTGTGATCATCAACATCTCAAGGACGCACTGAGATCAAAATGTTTCCAAAACAGAGGCTTCCTAATATAATCTTTTGATAATGCTGTTGAAAAATGTGCGTTAACAGTACTAACGTGTTTATCAGCTGCAGGTTAACTATGCTGCAGAAATAACACTATGTGTCTATATGAAAAGCTTAATTCAGAAACAATATGTAAACTGTTTTTTTTTTTTTTTTTAATAAATAGTTATATCAATACATTTTGTGTTAACACGCAACACAGTCCATTTTGACCATATCACAGACTATATCTCTCTGAATACAGTGCATCCGGAAAGAATTCATAGTGCTTTACTTTTTTCCATATTTTTTAATGTCACAGCCATATTCCAAAATGGATTAAATTCATTTATTTCCTCAAAATTCTACACACATAACCCCATAATGACAATGTGAAAAAGAGATTTTTTTAAACTGTTGTAATTTAAAAAAATAAAAAACCTGAAAAATCACATGCACATAAGTATCCACAGCCTTTGCTGTGAAGCTCTAAATTCAACATAGGTACATTCTGTTTCTACTGATCATTTTCAGATGTTTCAGCAGCTTAATTAAAGTTCACCTGTGGTAAATTCAGTTGATTGGACAGGATTTTAAAAGGTATAAACCTGTCTACATAAGGTCCCAGGGTTGATAGCGCATGTCAAGCACAAACCAAGCATGAATACAAAGGAATTGTCTGTAGACCTCAGAGACAGGATTGTCTCAAGGCACAAGGCTGGGGAAGATTACAGAAAGATTTCTGCTGCTCTAAAAGATCCAGTGAGCACAGTGGACTCCATCATCTCCATCAGTGGAAGATGTTTAGAACCACCAGGACTCTTAAAGGAGCTGGCCGGCCATCTAACCCGAGTGATGGGGGGAAAAGGACCTAAGTCAGGGAGGTGATCAATAACCCGATGGTCACCCTGTCCGAGGACCAGCATTTTTTTTTGTGGAGAGAGGAGAACCTTACAGAAGGACAACCATCTGTGCAGCAATCCACCAATCAGGCCTGTATGGTAATAGGCCAGACTTAAAACTACTTGATGAATCTACTTGAGTGGTCCAGCCATAGCCCAGACCTAAATCCGATTGAATATCTCTGGCGAGGTCTGAAAATGGCAGTACACTGTCACTTCCTATCCCACCTGATAGACCTTGAGAGGTACTCCAAGTTTGTGGCATATTCATATTCAAAGACTTGAGGCTGTAACTGATGCCAAAGGTGCATCAACAAAGTATTGATCAAAGGCTGTGAATACTTAAGCACATGTGATTTTTTAGGTTTTTTGTTTTTAATAAATTTACAACAATTAAAAAAAAATCTTTTTCCACTTTTGTCATCATGGGGTTTTGTGTGTAGAATTTTGAGAAAATAAATGAATTTAATCCATTTAAAATAAGGCTCTAATATAAAAAATGTGAAAAAAGTGAAGGGCTACGAATACTTCCGGATGCACTGTATGTATAAAACACCTCTATGTGGCAAATATACTTTTTTTTGTACATTATTTACATATCCTTTTATCATATCTCACAATTACTGGGTTACTTGGTTTTGTCGGATACATGTGAACATGTATGACAAAGTTCATGCAAGTAAAATTATTTTATTGTTATTATTATTATTTTTTAAGATCTATTTGTTGAAGTCAGGCGTTACATTCTTTGAATGTATTTATTATTATTGTTTATTTATTGTGAGCTTACTGCCCTAAGGGTGTGCTTATGTTGTGTGCTTGTTTTCTCTCTCTCCCCCACTCTTCCCATGTCTCCCTCTCTACCTGATTGCTAGGTAGAGCTCATTAGGCAAAGTTGGTGCTCATCAGTGTGAGTGTACTGCAGTGACACGCTGCTACAAAAGAGCAGTGTGTATCAACCCAAAGAAAAGTTCACTTCACTTCTCCCCTGCTCCAGACTTGTGTTTGTGGTGTACTTTTTGGGTATTGACCTGTTTTTTAATGTGAGAAGTTTATTGAGCACAATCGAACTTCTGTCTTTTGAAGAACTTTGTTGAATGCCTTGTGCTATTGAACTTACAGGCCGTGTGTTGTCTTTTTTAGTATGATAGTTATAAGGTAATTGTCTTGTTTTTTTGTCTGACCTAAACTTTTGATTAACAAACAGAAGCCATAGAAAGAGGGTGCCATTTTTATTTTTGAGTCTCAGTTTGTCTCTTTTTATTCATGGTAAGGGAGTTGAGTAAAGCTTGTTGTTTTTTCCTTTTCTTTTAGTTGTATAGGTAATTTAGTACTCCTCCCAGCTAGTTCATGTTTTGTTTTTTGTTTTGGTTTATCCTTCTTAATATGTATTGCTTCCTACCCGTATGTTTATTAACTAATGAGAACAAAAAAATACAAGATTTAGCTTTACTCATCTGGTGGTTGTTACACATTTCTGGACTGAAGTGATTCCTAAATTTTGTTTATTACTTAACCTTTGTCTAATTTGTTAGTCTTTTTTTCCCTAAAGTACAAGTTTTATTTTATTTTGTTATTTCCATTCCCCAACCCTACACTAAAATGAAAAGGAACATAACACTGGGGATTTAAAAACTTAACATTTATGTTGTTTTTAAGTTGTTAGAAATAATTATGTAAGGTTTCATGGTTTTCATTGGTTAATGTAATATGTTTACTAACAATAACTAAGTATAATTATTCTTGTAAAGCATTTACTTCAACATGTTGTGCTTGTTAACATCAGTTAATGCTCCCTGAGTTCACACAAACCAACATGAACTAACAATTTTTATATTAAATAACATTAACAAAGATGAATAAATGTATTACTAAGTGTTCATGTTAGTAAATAGATTAATTAACATTAACTAATGGACCATTATTTTAGTGTTACCATTTTCATTACTTATGATGGATTTCAGCAATCAACAGCAGTTTCAGAATGAAAAACAAATATACTCCAGTATAATTATAAGTGGTGATTTTTAGATTACATTAAACATTTTATACATTGGATTTGTTGTTGTTGTTCTATGTATGCCCCAAGTGTAGTAAAAAATGTTTTAGAACTTTTACATTACAATTTGCAATAAGATACCACCCAGTAACAGCTTTTTTATTTCTTTGAGTGTATATTGTAGCTCAATTTTTTCTTTACTCTGTCACAAAAATACTCTTTCATATTTAACATTAAATGTAATTTTCTTTTTTTAGTTAATATGTAATTCAAAATACCTAACATCAAAGCCTCTATGACGCACCATCTCTGATTAATCTATATAGTCATCATCTTCTGTGAGCTCCTCTGGAGGAGTTAAACAGGATATGATGTTTGACTAAACAGAGATATTGAAAAGGAACATGTTCTCATTACTTCTGGAGCCAAGGTATTGATGTTTCTCAATTAGTGTCTCAATTAGGTCTGCGTTTTGTTACTAGTAATATCGTAAGATCATTGAGATTTCAGTCTTCCCCTAATGACTGCGTGGTGGCGAGGGTTAAATGATAACTAATCCTTTCATTAGCCTCCTCCAAACGTTATCAGTGGGCTTTTGACCAATGTAAATGTGCAAACCTCCATGAGTAATACATCTTACATGAACTCATAAGAGACTCCCAAGTATTATATATATATTATATTTCTCATTTGGGAGACATTTAGTATCATAACAGCTGTGAATGAGTGTGCTTGCGGTGAGAAAGGAGGACTAGAGAAACATTCTTCTGCTATCTGCAAAGATGTCTATCAACCACAACCAAAACCTTCAACTTTTCTCATAAAATAAGCAATAAAAAAACATTTTTCTCACAAGGTGCTGACAATGTGATCTATCTCGAAACCTAAAACAACACTCGTTGTGGTACTTAAATGGATTGTGCACCCAAATATCATTTACTTACCATCATGACACTAAAAACCCATATGTTCTTTCTCAGCATTATTGTTCCGTATCCAAGTGCCAAAATCAATTTGGTGCCAAGACCAAAAAAAAAAAAAAAAAATCGACACTACAAGAAATATATAACAACAGAGAAAGTACTTTCTTACTGCAATATTAAATGACCCATTTTGTCTTTGTTTTGGAGTCAGTTTGCAGTTACAGTAAATTGTTTGTGTAATGCTTACATCAGAAGTATTTTCTATTTTCAAATTAAATGTCGCCACTGGCTTACTTGGTTTGGGACTTGTCAAGATTTGCTCTTCAGTGTTTGGACTCTCAGCAATGAAAATTAAACCACATTGAACTGAACTAAACTGAACGTCAACTCTAAAAACTGGACTGACAGTCTTAATTTAATGGAACTGCATGTTAAGCTGCTTTGACACATTGTAAAAACACGATAGAAATGAACATGAATTGAATTGAATAAATCCAGAAGAACTTTGGCAACATCTCTAAAATGCTTCAAAAAACCTACCTGCAAAGCTACAATACTATTCAAAGTATTAGGCACTTCTGTAAAAATGAGGATTCTTTTAAAAATAATTATTAAAACATTTTATTTATCAATTAGTTGATATTAACAAAATTATATTAACAATAGATATGACAACAACGTGCATTTAAAACACTTGGTAATCCTGCCCGTAGTTATTCAGGCAGCTTTGCCTGTGAGTTTTTTTAAGCATCTTAGAGATGTTGCCAAAGTTCTTCTAAATTTAGTTTGTCTCAGTTTGTTCCATTTATTCATGTCTTTCCAGATAGGATGATGATCAGATCAGATCTCTGTATGAAGCAATGGCTGTTTTCAGACTGCTTGTGCAGAATTTCACAGCATAATTCCAACTAATGACAAAAATAATCTCTGCAAATGCAAACTGATATTTCTAACTGACATTTTTATAGAAAAATATAATAATTTGTGAAAATACTAGCGGCCTAAGACTTTTGCACAGTACTATATATGGTATATTCACAGTCGCATACAAGCCCTTAGAGGATAAAAACAATGGTGGTGTGTGTGACCTATCTGAATAGCAGGGGCAGGGAAGAGGTGTGCAACATGTTTGAAGAGCAAGGAGGGATGCCGTGGAGAGGGGTGAACGACGTAATTGAGGAGCGGGCAGGAGACAAGTGATTTCCGGGATATTATTATTCGTTTCACTGTCAGAAAAAAGGGTACGGTTGGGGTACATTTGTGAACACTTGGGGTACAAATGGTGAAGTTGTACCCTCAATGGTTCAAAGTAGCACCCTAAGATACTTATATGTTCCATTTAAGGGTAAAAAAGGTACAAATATGTTCCCAACTGTCAAAGGGTCCATGTTTGGGCCATTTAAGGCCCAAAGAAAGGTACAATCACTTGTGTGAAAAAGGAGCAAGTCATCGTGTATGAAATGGTCCTTCATTTATGTCATGAGTTGTTGGTTATTTGGAAGAAATGCACAAAAAACTGTACATTATAAATTAAATTATTTAATTATATAAAACATGGCCTTATATAAATATTATACATTAATATTTTTGATTTAAGAAAATGTTAACATAAATCTCCCTAAATGTAAAGTGAAATGGCTTATTATACACAGACCTTTCTTTGATTATCAGATTTAATAAACTACTAGAATGGACATACAAGTATAAAGTAGATATATACAATAGAAATTAAAGGTAACCAGCTTGGTAAACAAAGACAGAGTACAACCTTGTAGCATTAATAAATAAATTAATTAATTAATAAAACAATTATAAAACGTAACAGAATAATACTGCCAAAATAATACAGCTGAGAATAAATAATAGATTTAAAAGACCGAAAACTGGCCGTTAGATATACACAAAATGTATTAAATATCGTGTTTTAACTACAAGAGGGAGATTGAATCCAGCGGCAGATGCGAGATTGACTAGCCGAAGTAAAAGCTGCTGTCGGCGGGGGAGAGAATCATAAAGCTCCCGCTGACAGAGTCCGCATTCACTGAAGCACATTGTCAAAGAAGCGCTGTCTTTTTAAATAAACTGCTGATTCGAGTTTAAAACAACTACATTCTCGCCTGAAATACTCTTAAAACTACATTTTGCGACACATTGGATGATATTTTTTTAAACTTGCAGGTCTGCACAGCAGGGTATTGTCCATTGACTTTCACTTAGTATTAGCAGCCAGCAAATTTGAATTCGTGTTGTCCAATAGGATTCTTGCCCGCGCCGTGCATTCATAATGCCAGCTGATTACGTGCGACGGTTAAACTCCAGCTGTTGCACTGTTGTTCTGACGCTCTTCTCGGCGTCGACGGAGGATGGACTTGAAGGACGCAAAGAAGCTGGAATACGCTTGTGAAGACGAAGCACAGACATTTGCAGGTAAGTTTAATGTTAAATAACTTATTGTAAATATCCGTTGGGTCATATTCAATTCATATTTGACGTTACTTTGCCTTGTGTATGTAGTTAAGATTACCGTCGAGTTACCTGCCGCGTGAGGGGACCCTTTTGTAATTTAAGGTTGACCAGAAATTAAAATATGATTTTCACATAACCTGGCCATGAGACAGAGCTCAAAACACTGACAAAACAGCGGTGAAACATTCAGAGAAACAGTTCAAACACATTTCGTTTTGTTTGGATAATGCTGTTAAGCCTTTATTGAATACGTTTATAAACTCAGAATTTCCTTAGTGTTGGGAAGCTAACGTTCATGCTAACGTTCATGTTTACTCCGGAAAGGAGTGAAGTGAATGCCTTCATGTCTGAAACAATATAACTTTAGTTTATGCATATCTCGACCCACGTCCATTTATAGCAGTTGTATTTTGCAACGTTACATATTTAAATAACGTTATGAATGCATGTCCTAGAGAGTCATAATCATCTGTCTTGTCAGATCGAGGTGTGGGTCATTAATCAAACCTTTAAGTTGCTAATTTAAAGCTTTTTTTTTTTTTTTTTTGCTGTTAAAAAAGTTCACACCGATCATGATTTTTTTTTTCTTTTTAGAAGATGAAGTGGACGAGGAAGCAGTAGAGTGTAATAACGTAAGTATTTAGTATTTCATCTGTTTGTTAATAATATATATATATATATATATATATATATATATATATATATATATATATATATATATATATATATATATATATATATATATGTATGTATGTGTGTGTGTGTGTGTATACTTTTTCCCCAGGAATTCATTGTGCAGTCTTAAATTTAATCTCTCTTTTTCTATGAAACTGTTAGGTGAAGTGTTAAAGTTAAATTTGAATTGTTATGATTGTCATTATTTTGGACTTATATTTGATCCAATAGGTGATTGCTGCAATTGGTGAGGATGCATCATCTTTTAAGAGTAATGCGAATGTCCTGCGTATCCAGTGAAATAAGGTGTGTGACCCTTTATTAAAATTACCCTTATCAGTGAGATCACACATTTTAAATCAGTTCTCAGTTTAAATGAAAAGTTTAATGTCAGTATAAGCCTAAGTGTAGGATTAAATGACTATTATAAATGTTATGACTATTGTAAAAATATTTTAATTTTCAAGCTTTGTGGTGAACACGTATGTGCATTCAAGCTTACAACTATTTGTACAGTGATAACTAAAGGGAAATGGCAACAAAGAATATTAGATAATGTTTTTAGTTAAAGTGAATCACTAATTTCCTTTTTGTTTATTATAGTCATGGTGAACCTGACTGAATGCATTCATCAACCATCTCCAACCAAGTCAGAGCTTCAAGGACAGCTTGTGCTAAAGGTGCCTGAGCTTAATTAAGAAAAAAAAGCATCTCCACTGGCCAAAGTCTACAAAAAAGCAAGAGAATAGAAGTTTGCAGATGATACTACAGGTATTAACATAAAACTTACATAATAATAATTTTGCTAGATCAAAACCTTATTTCTTGGATGGGATCATTAAGTGCCTTTTCAAGCTGCATTTAGCAAGTTCAAACTCATAGGCCTTATATACAAACCCTTTATATAGAGAACATTCCTTAATGTTTTTCTTTAAAAAATGTAATTCATAAAAATACATCAATATCTTTTATTCAGCATTTGCTAAACGTTCCAATATTTTTTTTCTTTATTTTAAAAACAGGTCCTTTATTTTATTAAATTATTTAAGAGTACTTCATTATTTGTCTTGTTTATTTTAGGGTGTCACGGTGGCGCAGTGGGTAGCACGATCGCCTCACATCAAGAAGGTTGCTGGTTCGAGACTCGGCTGGGTCAGTTGGCATTTCTGTGTGGAGTTTGCATGTTCTCCCCATGTTGGCGTGGGTTTCCTCCGGGTGCTCCGGTTTCCTCGACAAGTCCAAAGACATGCGGTACAGGTGAATTAGGTAAGCTAATTTGGCCATAGTGTGTGAATAAGTGTGTATGGGTGTTTTCCAGTGATGGGTTGCAGCAAGAAGGGCATCCGCTGTGTAAAACGCGTGCTGGATATGTTGGCGGTTCATTCCGCGGTGGCGACCCCAGATTAATAAAGGGACTAAGCCGAATATAAAAAAATGAATGGATGATTTTATTTTGCAATAGATTCTGACTTTCGTGCTGCTCTAATTCTGCTCCCCCATATTCTTAAAGAGAAAGTTAATTGCTTACAGTAATTACACTGGAAGAGGTTTGGGTACTGTTGGTTAAACACTTTGTAATACTCTGATAGATGTTATGCAGTTCTGACAGATTTTACATTGTTTATTGATGTCCTTTTTTTTTCCTTTCACAGTGGGATGATGATGATGCTCCATACCCAACTCTACAGATGGTTGAAAGTCCTTTGCAAAATGTAGGAGAACAAGAGTTAAAAGGCATTATTACATCCTTCGCTGTTTACTGTGTTTTCAACTTGGCTTATCCACGCTACATAAAGAATGCAAAGGATGAACATCAGCAACTCCCCAAGATGGAGCAACACTTTAAATTTGAACAACAGCAACGATCAGTGCAGCTGTCCGAGAGAACTGGTATTGCTGCGTCTGCATCAAACAGCAATGCTTGGATCTTTGCATTTACTTTGGTGCATGCGTTTCGAGTCTGTGCATCAGTGTTTTAAGACTAGCAGCTATAGACATTTCAATAACATTGCCCAAATTAACTGAGAAGCACAAGATGAAACAATGCTAAGAATTTTCTCCGCCCAACATCCTTGATGAGATTGACACCTTCAGGTGTTCAAATTGAACTGTTTTCGTGTGCATGTGAGACTGCTAATGGAGAAGAAATGACTCTTTCCTAAAGAAATACATTTTAAATGTCAATACTGCACTGGTTTCTGTGTGGCAAGTTTTTAATACTGGTGTTGTATGATTCATATTTCCATGCAAATACAGTAAGAGTTTGACTTTGAATGGGGTGGTATAAACCAAGACAGACGGACTTTCAGGCTCTTGAAACATACTCTGCTGATAAACTGTTTCTTAAGAATGTTTAGAAATTTTAAATCAAATGTGTAATACTGTTCGATCAAAAGTGTTTTTGAGATCTAAAATGATAAAGGGTATACAGTAAGTGACATGTTTCAATGTACTGTATGGAAAAAGATTGCGTTGAGATTCTTGATGCTTTTAGAAAATGTAGAATGCAGTGCACTAACAAAAATGTACTTCATGAGGTCTAGTGCTGTTTTAGAAAAATTACTTTGTTACATTGGTAAAAAGGCTCAGTGAAATGGGATGTACTGGTGTTAAAAAATATAATATTAAGCTTTTTTGCTGTTTCATAAAATGTTTTAAAATGTTTAAGCAGCTATTTTTTAGGTTTATGCATCTGGTATGACATTGAAACTTTTCAAAAAACTTTCATCTTCTAAAAAGGTGACAATGTAATTGTTTTGAATCTTTCAATGTGTGTTTGTGATAAAATGTTACTGGTATAAAATTACAATTATCGTGCAGTTTGTACTCATGGAAAAATATTGCTTTTTATTCTTTTAAAATGATGTAATGTTTAAACATTCATCCTCTAAAAATGTTGATATTTAATGTTTAATAAATGTGATAAATGAAATTTAATGTGTTGTATATGGAGTACAAATCTGAAATGAAAGGGTACAAAATTCATCCCTATGGAGGAGAAATTGTACCTTTTTTAAAGGTACATTATTGTACCATAGCCCAAGTAAGGTACAAATTAGTCAGCAGAGGTACATATTTGACCCATGAAGGTACATACTGCTAGGGTACAAATATGTACCCATGTGAAAGGGTACAACAGGTGTACCCTTGAGGGTACTGCCCCAGTGACAAGCCATTGTACCCCTAAAGGTACAAATTTTGCACATTTTTTCTGACAGTGTTGCGGGCATCTGGGAGTCTCTATGCATTTGCAGGAGACTTGGGATGTTTGCTAGATCAGTAAACAGAAAGAAAGAAGAAATGGCCGCATGTGTTTAGTGTTTTTCCTTATTGCAAACACAACAGTGATCTGGAAGTGGCTGCGTTGCTTTGGCTTTTGAAGATAATTATTGTGATCTCCTGATTGCAACAAATAAATATTTGGAAATCTCTGTAGACTGATGACATTTCGTGGTGTTCAGCCTTATAATCTTAAAATGTCAGCAAAATCACGTCACCATTTTGCAATATCACACTCGTATATCATCATTGGTGGGACACAATGCATGCCTCCCACCATTGTCGATATACAGCAATACCGCACTGCTCCTCGTGTGATATTGCTCATATATATAAAACCGCTAATTTATTTAGCACGTTTTTATGCAGCGGATGTCCTTTCAGCCGCAACCCTTCTTCGGGAAAACATCCAAACACACTCATACACTAAAGACAATCTAGCTTACCCAATTCACCTGTATTGCATGTCTTTGGACTGTGGGGGAAACCGGAGCACCCGGAGGAAACCGAATGCAGGGAGAACATGCAAAGTCCACACAGAAATGCCAACTGAGCCGAGGCTCGAACCAGCTACCCACCGACCTTCTTGCTGTGAGGCGACAACACTACCTACTGCGCCACTGCATCGCCCTATATATGTACATATATGTATATATGTATGTATATATATATATATATATATATATATATATATATATATATATATATATATATATATATATATATATATATATATATATATGTATATATATGTTACAGGAACGTTCTTAAAATGAAAACATCTAGAGACCCTTAGTTTGACCACCAGGTCTGCCTTGAACAAAATCACCCCAAGTTTCAAGTCAGCAAAGGCAAACCCTGGTATTTCCTCTAACTTTAATTGCTATCAAAATATGCTCTTGTCTATGAAGATTGCGTGGAGTGTGCAATGCTGAAATGTAAAGAAGATGGCGGATCTAGTGATTGTGCGGGTGTAATTATCCCTAATGGTAACAAGGGACCTTCCGGACCTATTCTGAAGAATGTGTGTTCCCTCCGTCTGAAGTCAAAGCGGCAGCAGCTTTCAGCTATTAGACCAGTCTCTTTCAAACCTGGATTAGACCTGGATTTTTGTTAACCAACTTAGGCCATGACCTGACGCACTGAAAACTTCTGAGTAGCTCATTATTTCTGTTACAGAATTGTACAGTTGTTAAATTAGAATAAGATTCATTTCCAGCTACACATTCAAATTGTAATAAGAAATTGTGTGGGGAAAAATGCAAAGACGGTAACTTCAGTATGTTTTCACTAATAACTAGTTGCTTATTAGCATGCATATTATTAAAACTGCATCTTGGTCTACATCCCTAATCCTACCAATACCTAAACCCAACTTTTATTTTAATAATTATTACAATTTTTCTTTATTGCTTTGGGAATTTGAAACAGACTTATCATTCCCTAAACTGAGTGCAAATCTTAAAACTTTGCTTGCTGGAACCTTAGAGCTTCATTGCATGCCTCCAAAATGCAGTTATCACACCCAAAACATTACATCCATGCTTCAAAACTTGTGTCAGTAATTTTGCCAAGGCCACCAAAACATAAAGTGTATTTGTTATCATGTGAGCCACACTGCTCAAAATTATTATTATATATATTTTTTTTTCACCATGGCAGTCAACCATGCAAATTAAGGCCTAAAAAAATCTGATATTTGTTGAGAAGAGTGAATAGTACATAGAAAAAAATCAGAACATTTGTATTTATACAGTACATTTATTTTTGTACAAAATAATTACATGTAAAGTGCAATCATGCTTGTCTAATTACTATGTTGTATATTTCATATTTCTTATGTTACTGCAAAAACTGTAAACAAACAAAAATACTACAAAATAGCATCTTAAAACAAAATTCTTGGTGGACATCCTGTCCCTCTTGTTGGCCTTGCCAGAGATTACACTTCTACCTTTTGCTTTTCCATAAGCATGTTGCAGCAGTTCAGGTTTGTGGAGGTTCTCCATTCTCAAAAAAATATATATAGTGGTTGTGCTGTCAACAATCTACATATAAATGCTCCCAAAATTGATTGGTTAAATATCCATAAATATATATTTTTTATTTTCCTTCAGCTTAGTCCCTTTTTATTATTGGCTAAATAGATAACGTAAATTGTATTGCAATTAGAGGTTATTTACCAATTTAGTAGAAATTACAAACAATGTCAATATCATATATTTATGGTGTAAACATGTACGTATAAAAATGCTTGATAATTGAAAAAAAAAATGACTTTGAGTGTGATAGCTTACATGATGAAAAATTATTTAAAAGTTGTGAAGAGTTTGACAGTTTAAATGAGAATTATCACCTTTGATCAATAAGCCAAATGCAATTAGTTTTTGCCCAAACTACAGAGAATTGTACTTTTGCACACGTTCCAAAGCACTTACAATTTGATTAGCTTAACCTGTTAGCCAGCATTCACTTTTGGGGATTTATACCTACCTAATTTAAATTGTAATAGTTCTTGACCCCAATAAGCTACAAACGTAGAATACTACTGGTAAAATGATAAGTTTCATGCTCAAAATATATAAAAAGTTATACATTATGAAGTCATGAGAAAAACAATTGTATTGCATTTAATATTTGTTTTTCCATAAACAAACACAGGAAAACATTATTGTAATGTCCACTGGTGTTGACTAAGAGGTTAAATCAATTAGAAATGGTAATCTGATGTAAACAATAAGCTAATTGTTCAGTGAACTAAACTTACTGTTTTGAAATATAAAACTTTCAATTGAGACTTGAGCCAAAACTATTGATAAAATATTTGCTGCAATAAGCAGCAAATAATGAGTTAATTGAAGCAAGAAAAATTCAAGCAAGTTATATAGGTTCAACCTCAAAGCAAGTTTAAAATTAATGTGACCACTGAGTTGGTGACATTTCAAATGTGCATGTTAGAAAAAAAAAAAAAAAACTGCAGAAATTTCTGCTTTTTTAAAATCACAACAACATTTACAAATTAAAATGTTATTGTATTTTTTCTAGTTTTTCTACATTTAAATGATGACGAACAGACAGACAGACAGACAGACAGACAGACAGACAGACAGACAGACAGACAGACAGACAGACAGACAGACAAAGACTTGTCAAAATATTACCAAACCAAATTATATATATATATATATATATATATATATATATATATATATATATATATATATATATATATATATATATATATATATATATTACAAATTCAACAAAAACTCATCTATGTTAACCAAATAAATCAATGTTCTGCAGATTTGTCATTAAAATAACATCTATATAAACAAATTGTCACCTTAAAATTATAAGATTCTATCTGCGTTCTGAATGATTTTAGGATATTGAGCTTCAACGTTTTTGCATTCCACAGCAACCAGTATGTGTAAAACATTTGTTTTGTTTTTTAAATAAAAAGTCTTAAAATGGAAACAACTAATAAAAAACATCCCATAATGTAAATAAGTTTTCATTTAATAAAAATATGTCAATACAAAAATGTCAGATAGAACCTTATAATTCTAAGGTGACGAAATGTCAAATTAATTTAAAAGGACAAGTGACTATTCTGTCAACCAACACAAAACCGTCTCACTCTGCCCTCATCCCCACTACTATAAACCCTTCAAAAGCTTGCATGGATTATATAACATAAACCAAAAACAGTTAGGTATGGCAGTCATTCAGCTTCACCAGCACCAGAAGTGGCCTCTAAGTCCATAATGCCTATTAAGAACTGCATGCCTAATTCCAAAAAATGAACCACAGGCCATGGGTTCTTTTGTTGTCTGATAGCAGTGCGGTATCATGATGTAATGAATGAGATGAATGACAAGAGGAAAATGAGGTAAGAGAAGGAGTGAGTGTCAGTGGGAGAAGGACAGAGGTTTACTAAAGTGTTCATTATCACTCTGTTAGTGATTTGATTGACAGTTGTGGATAGCTTTATCAGTCTGGCTCCACTGAGGACTTTGTCTCAGCATTGTTTGGCTGTAAGGCGTCTAGGAATAGAAAGAGAGCAAGAGAAAGATTTTTTTTTTTTTTAAGTGGTGACAGTGGGAAACACAAAACGAGTTTTCATAACCTTTCAAATTGTGCAAATTGCAAACGGAAATGCATCAACTTCGCAAAAGCTCAGATTTGTCACAAAAAGAATTTTACGCTATCATGAAGTTTTTTTGTAGACTATTTATAAAGGAGTTTTTGCAAAACTGTAATGTAATTGTCATTTTTCCACATTTACAGGTCACATGGAGAAGGCTATCCATATTAGGTTGTTTTCAATTATGTGGTTCTGGTGATGCACAAAATTCAGATGGAGGGCAGAAAGTAAAAAACTGAATGGGAGAAACTGAGGAAAGTCTGAATTTTTGCGATTTATACCAGATAGAAAATACCCACATATGTTGGGCACAACCCTTATATCATGACGAGGGCTGAGTTTTCCACTAAACTTAAATATATTGCCTGTCATCGATGCACTTTATAATTATGTTACATGAAAATTACTATGGTAAATGCTATAGTGTTTGGAAGCATATGACTTGAATTAAACTGTCTTAGTAATTATATAGTTGCTGTGGTATGACACAACTGTAGTAATAAACAAATTATTTAATAAGCTTCAGTTTTCTAATCACAATGCAGCAGAGTTTACACTAACGTTACCGTATTTAGTACAGTTTATCACTTTACTATACTACAGTATTCTGTAGCATTTATTAACAAATAATTATACACATAATACACTTGGTCACACTTTACAATAGGGTTCATTTGTTGATGTTAATTAATGCATGTACTAACATGAACAAACAATGAACAGTAAATTTACTACTGTATATGTTCATGTTAGTTAAGGTTAATGAAAATACAGTAGTTCATTGTTACTTCATGTTAACTCACGGTGCATTAACTAATGTTAACAAGCATGGACTTGGATGTTAATAATGCATTAGTAAATGTTCAATTATGATTATTAAATGCTGTACATGTGTTGTTCATGATTAGTTCATGTTAGTAAATGCATTAACTAATGAACCTTATTGTAAAGTGTTACCATACACTTTACTATGTGGTTCAAAAACATGTTTATTTATATATATATATATATATATATATATTTTTTTTTTTTGTTTTTTTTTTATTTATTTATTTATTTTTTTTTCTCCCATGCGGATATCTTCCAGATATCACGAAATCACAGATGAAAGCATACAAAAGTGTGGATGCATGGTCTACATTATTATTTATTCATTTATTTTTGTAAGGGGAAATAGGTGCTTCACAATAATAACTGTCTAGTTTTGTCACAAGGGTTGCATTTCTTCTTCTTCTTCTATCAATAAATTTAACATCAACAAACATTCACCACTGCTGCACATCTCGGTGTTCGTGTTATGGTTGTTTATTCCAACAAAACACCAGTAAAGACTTGGATCATTGCAAAACAAGACGGAGATTTCATTGCAGCAATTAAATGGCAGGGTACATTATTTATGTTCTCCTGGATTTTGTATGTGTGGTGGTGTTTGTATCTGATTTTTATATAACACATTAATATATTTATACACGTAGCTAGGCCTGTATATACCCTTTATTGGTGCTGACAAATGAATTATCGTGTTCAAAAACGTTTCTACACATGGATGTTTTGAAAAAAAGTTTCTCCCCTTTATGAGACTTCCTCCCCTTTATGAACTACAACTTTTGGAAGTTGTAGCTATTCGGCATTTCCTATTGTGGCCGCTTCAAACAATTATAAACAACATAAATCAGAAACATTTTTATTTTGTGATAGCGATTCCTATGTAGAAGAACCACTTCCTGCCCTCCATCTGAGTTTTTTACGTCATCAATGACGTCATGTGAAAACAACCTATATTAATCACATCCTGATGACGCAGAAGACTTCATCCGGAAGTTCTAATGAATTAAAAGGTCATTTGCTATAGAATGTTATTTAAAGACCAAATTGTTAAAATTATAGTAATTATGTAATCAATTATAGCATTTGTTCACATTTGAATAACTTCTGGTGAACTCCTCCAACATTTGAATGCATCACAGCTTCCAAAAAAATTTAACAAAATAATACATTATTTAAAACCAATAAGAACCATTAGTAGTGATATAAGCACAAAAACAGAGGACCACAGAGGATCAAAAACAGTTGTGCTGCTTTTTTATATTACCATACATTAAAAAATAATAATAATAACAATTTCAAACATTTCATCAATTAATATAGAAAAGTCAAATAACACAAGGGTTACTATACTGTTCAATTTTATATTTGCACAGATATAAGAGTAGATTATCGTTCTAAACTACAAAATGTGTAGTTTTATTTGTCTACATTTATAATAAAGCCAAAACAATGTACCTCTGTAAATAAAGCATTGCTTGTTTTCGTGTGGCACATTTGAAATTTCAGCATTTTCTACTTTTGTTACTGTCTTAATTAATCAGCCAAAAATCATTTCACATATCATATTATTTTATTTTTATTTTTATTATAATCACAATAAAAAAAGTGCTTTAAATGTTTAACTATAAAAGCAAATAACTATAAAAATATACTTAATAACTCATAAAGAAACAAAAAATAATATTGACAATTTTGGATTTATAGCAAACGCTACTTACTATAATGTCTTACTATAATCTAGTCCATTAGTCAATTTGGCCTTTATTTACAGTACATGCTCTATTAATGCATTTTTTTCACGTTTAAACCACATACACAACCTGTCCCTTGCCTTGCCAATAAAACATGTATAGTCTCCTTTAAGAAAAAATATTATGGCATTGAGCAAACCTAATGTCAAAAGCCATATAATTTGAAATACCTTTTCACAAGCGGATGAGTATAGTCACAAAACAATGAATAATAAAGTCTTTTATCAACACTTAGAAAATAATGTTAAAGATTTGTGCATGTGTAATGGAAATTCATCTATAGACACAATGATAAACTGAAAGAGTTCACAGTCATAAGATAATATATAGTTTTAAAACGGACAAGTAAATAAGAAAAAGCTTAAACCAATGCTATGCCTCTAGAAAATGGTCACAATGTTATTCTACATTTTATTGTAAATTGATAAGATAGTTCTATGGATAACCTTTCAAGTATAATAAACAAAGTTACTGCTTTATAGTGACATATTAGATTATTTTACATATACAATTTTGATCACTTAATGTTTAGAGCAGGGATGAATAATCCTGTGCCTGGAAATCTACCATCCTTCAGAGTTCAGCTCCAACCTTGATCAAATGCACATGTCATTAATTACCAAGTGCTCCTTCAGATTCTCTTTGTTGGTTTAGTTGTTTTGGATCAGAGTTGGAGCTGAACTCCGCAGAAAAGTAGATCTCCAAGAACAGGATTGGGTACCCCTGGTTTAGAGCATGCCAATTCTGTCATGGAAGTTCAATCATCCATGCTCGAAAGGTAAAAACCAATGAGGATCATTCTAGCATGACACAAAGCATGTGTGGGCTCCTGCAATAGCCAATCAGCTTTGTTCTCACACATCAAGCAAGCATGATTAAGCTTTTTTTATGGTCTGTGATCAGTGTCAATAAAAAAAAACAATAATTAAAGGCTCATCATATGAAGAGAACATGTCTTTTCCATTTGAATGACTTGGATTAATCAACTTCATTCATTCATTCATTCATTCATTCATTCTTAATGCTTTGTGTTAACTTTCAATAGATGATCAGAAATCTGTCAGAATTCATTAAAATATGTTTATTTGTGTTCCTAAGATGAACAAAACTCTAAAGGCTTTGAAATGACATGAGGGTGAGTAAATGATGACAGAGCTCTCATTTTGGGGGTGAAACAACACTTCAAGCATGTCTCATTTTCATCATAAAGAACATAAAGTGGTCTACAGAGGCTTCAATGCTGGGTGGAGGCTCTCGGGTGAAGAATAAAGGTTAAATTTCACTTGACACGTCACGGCGAGACTCACAAAGGCGATTCATCCTTTCAAGTTTCTGTCTGTCTGTCTGCCAGAAAGAAGTTCAAGCGCAGATTAACTCTCTCATCTGTCTGCTGACACATGTACTTGTCTGTATACAAACTAGGATTTACAGTTAGCCTCAGGCTGAAGCAGCAAACTAAAAATGGCAGAGAATAATGAGGAACTTTGGGACTCTCAATGGAAGATTGATCTTATTATGTTTCACTTTGTTCTTCAAGCCACTTGTTATGAGTTTGTCTCTATAAACATTGGAAATGGAAACTGCAACAAATGTATTATTTTTCTCATTTATAACAGACTAAATCCATTTTATTTTATTTTATTTTGAATATGGCTACTTTTTATCATTTGAATTAGTTGAATTAGTTAATTTTTTATGTCACAATAAACAAGATAGGCCTAATTCCCTTGACATTTATTTATTTATTTATTTATTTATTTATTTATTTATTTATTTATTTATTTATTTATTTATTTAATATTTAATCAAACTGGAGAAAATATTAATTTTCATATAGTTTCGGTTTTTAACGAACTACTGGATACACTACCTGACAAAAGTGATGGCAATAATCCCAGTTGTAAGAGTAAAAAATAATAACTTGACTTCTAGTTGATCATTTGGAAAAGTGCCAGAATGTAGACTTTTCCAATGAATTTTCTGTTGAACTGCATCCCAATCATTACAAATACTGCAGAAGACCTACTGGAACCCACATGGACCCAAGATTCTTACAGATATCAGTCAAGTTTGGTGAAGGAAAAATCATGGTTTGAGGTTACATTCAGTATAGGGGCGTGCAAGATATATGTGGATGGCAACATCAACAACCTGAGGTTTCAAAACAGTTGTGCTGCCCCTTACATTATAAAGCACAGGGAAGGGCAAATTCTTCAGTAGGATAGAGCTTCGTCTCATACTTCATCCTCCACATCAAAGTTCCTGTTAGCAAAGAAGTTCAAGGTGCTCTGGGATTGGCCAGCCCAGTCACCAGACATGAACATTGATCAGTAAGCATGTAAGATGAAGGAGGAGGCATTAAAGATGAATACAAAGAATCTTGATGAACTCTGGGAGTCCTGCAAGAAGGCTTTCTTTCCCATTCCACATGACTTCATTAACAAATGATTTGTGTCATTGCAGAGATGTATGGATGCAGTCCTCTTAGCTCATGGGAGTCATACACAATATTAGTTCTTTTTCCACTGCACCATGATTATATACTCTTTAATGTACATTGTTTGTAAAGTGAGAAGACTTAAATAATTAAATAATTAAAAATCAAGGTATGATCATATTTTATTTTGGTAAAATCAACATAATTCAGAGGCCTTTGCCTTTCAAATAAGCCACTTCAGATACCAAATGATCAACTAGAAGTCAAGTTATTATTTGTTGATCATAAAACTTGAATAGGTACAAGAATTGTGTCAGGTAATAACACTGTAATAATGCTGCTGTTTAAAAAATAATAAATGCTGCTGTTTTTATTTTTTTATTCAATATTAGCATTTCAAACAACAACAACAACAACAACAACAGCTTTTTACATGTTTCTGTTTTAGCAAATATAATCTGTGATTTAACGTTATTGTAATTTTATTATTGTTACATCAAGTGAAATAAAATTTATATTATATATTACTATTATAGTATATTAAAACTATATATATATATATATATATATATATATATATATATATATATATATATATATATATATATATATATATATATATATATATTATTATTATTTTTTTTTTTTTTTATTTATTTATTTTTTTTTTTTTTTTCTGTTGTAAAACTGAACTAAAAGTATCCTGAACATTCTAAACAAACATTTTCTAAAAATGCAGATTGAGGTTGTAGACTGTGATTGTTTGGTCTATCCGTGCCTCCTTACCAGACCAGTGATAAGTCCATCCATCAATCCACACAACAACTAATCTCCTCATAGATTCAAGTGGGCAAACCCTCATCACAACTGCACTAACCTAGCTCTCTCTCTCTCTCTCCTCCCAATAGCCATCCGACTGTCTCATCTCATTCAAAAAGCCTTCACATTTTAAACAAATCACTTATTCAGCCACAAACTCATAATTGTCCATAATTGTCAGAGTTGCCCATTGAAGATTCTGAGCCCTCATTTACTCTACTGGCACAGGCCTGCTGCTCACAGAGGGTCACACAATAATTGGATTTATTACTGAACTGTACATCGCTTGCGGGGATGGACAGGACCACCAAGAGTAAAATGAGGCGTTGCGGAAAAGCCCCCCAAAAATAGTATTTCAAAGCATATACATTAAGTTGAGGGCATTATTTGTATCCAGTCAGAATGTAGACAGTCATGTAAATGACTTTCAAAACATTTGAACTCTAGTTTTCGACTGACATTACAAAAACATCTTTTACAGTCTCATGGTTTAAGAAATACTGTCAGAAAAAAATAATCCATTTTGATAATATGATATAATTTTGAATTACAAATAAACCAACAATATTTTAGACAATTGTTATATGATAATATGTTGCATATTGTTCTAAAATTACTTGTATAGTCTGTCTAAGGTTATGTCTATGTAGTTTAAGTATTTAGTTCTATATGTATAGTTAGTATAGTTCGATTACTGCTCCGATATGTTAGTTATGTACTGTATGTTCAAAACAGTTCTTACATCCAGGGTTGTGCTTTTGTGAAGTTTTATCACATTTGTAGCATCGGGCTCCTGCGAGATATGACATTTTGTTACTTTCGTTTCGTTACTTGACTAATTTTTACACATCTATCAGTTTGTTGGTTCATTTTTAGCATGAATTGCAGTCTAGCCTCCTGTCTGCTTCCGCCAGAATCATGAAAACCTGAACTTCAGTATTTTCAGATTCACTGAAGCAGCTTCTTTACTTCTTATTAGGGTCGGCAGAAGTATCAAGTTTGGTACTAATCAGCCTGAAATTTTAAAGATGTCCATTTCCCACTAACATTTGAGCACTGTTGATCGTGTTCTTAAACATTGCTGATTGGCCACTGCTCACATGCTCAACAGAAATGACTGTGATTGGCCATGAAGGTCATCAGTTCTCTGATTTTGTCCTCCGAAATTGGTTTTTAGTCCAATGTATGTATATTTTTAAGGGTTTAATCAGCCTAACCTATGCATTGTCAAAAAATTTTTTTAATTTTTACAAATTAATAGGAATTTTATTCATACAAAAAATAATTATTTCTGAAAACAACCCAACCATCATTGGACAATGAACAAATTATGGTAAAATGTTAAGATGATCAGTCAAATTCTTGCAAATTAGCCACTGAACCAAAATGTTATGAGATTGTATTAGTAATGCTGTTAATTTGCTGTAAAATTACCAGAGATTGTGCTGATATAACAGCTTGTGTTTACTATATCCTCACTTGCAATAATGAATCATAGTGTTTTGCACCCATTACTTATTCTTGTTCCTTGGCTTAGTTCCTTTATTCATCTATATGCAAACTTTACACAGAAATGCCAACTGACCCAGCCGGGGCCAACCAGTGAACTTCTTGCTGTAAGGCGATCGTGCTACCCACTGCACCACCGTGACGCCCTTTTATAGGATTATATTCATTCATTCAATCATTTTCTTTTTCTGCTTAGTCCCTTTATTTATTAGGGGTCGCCACAGCGTAATGAACCGCCAACTTAGTCAGCACATGTTACACATGCAGCGGATGCCCTTCCAGCCGCAACCAATCACTGGAAAACATCAATACACACTCATTTACACACACATACACAACTGACAATTTAGCTTACCCAATTCACCTGTTCCGCATGTCTTTGGACAGTGGGGGAAACTGGAGCACTTGGGGGAAACCCACACGAAAGTGGGGAGAACATGCAATATCCACACAGAAATAGCAACTGCTCCAGCCGAGGCTCAAACCAGCGTGAGGCGACAGCACTACCTACTGTGCCACCGCATCACCAGATTTTATTTATACAAAAGAGATCATTCAAATTCATACAAATTATCTGCTAAAGAAAATCATATTAAATAGCTGTGAGACTGCATTAGTATATATGTATTTACAAATTTTTATATATATTAAAAATATATTATATATATTATATATATATTAGTATATAATATATAATATAATATAATTATATATATATATATTAGTATATAATGTATTTAATTAATTTTGCTAATCTCATTTACATAATTATAGTATACTGGGCGCACTAGTAAAAATTAACTAACTATATAAATTATATGGGGAGTCAGAATCTTTTTTGCTTGACTAAAAAAGTGTGCAGAAAGATCTGGCTGATTTTATACCCTAAAATTCTTCATAGACCTACAGTATATTGGATTCAAATAAGATGTGACTGGTTTTGTGATCCAGGGTCACAACAACCAATGAAATGATAAAAGTAATAGGATGTGAGTACTGTGTTCAGTTATTTTACTATTTTATTTCTGTGTCTGTGTCTGTCTGTCTGTCTGTCTGTCTGTATGTATGTATGTATTAAAAAATGTAAAACTTCTTTTATTCTAGCTCAAATAAAACAAATAAGACTTAATCCACAAGAAAAAATACTATCAGACATACTGTGAAAATTTTCTTGCTCTGTTAAACATCATTTGGGAAATATTAAAAAAAAAAAAAATATATATATATATATATATATATATATATATATATATATATATATATATATATATATATATATATTTTTTTTTTTTTTTTTTTTTTTTTTTTTAGTATATCCACAAATATATGACTTTCTAGTCCTCTCAAACTGTAATTCATGGAAGTAAACACCAAACCGCAGTCTGAATAGAAGCTGTCATCTGCTCTCCAAGAGCTCTACCTCTGCTTATCTCCCTCTCTCTTTCTGTCTTACTCAGACCCTATAGACTTATCAGGGAGCCCTGAGGCACCCATAACTTAGGCCCCGTCCTGACAGTAGAGCCCAGGCCGGCAGCTGACAGCGCAGAGCATAATCTTTCTTTCTTTCTCTCTCTCTTCCTCTCTCTCTCTCTCTCTTTCATTCAGGCCCTCCGCTGCGCTTCTGAACTGTCAGTGCTGAGCTGATAAGAGCTGATCGATGGCTGGCGCTCTGGCTCCGCTGTGACCCAAACCCAGCCGAGGGTTCAGTGCTCAGACAGGGCAGAGGGCTAAAAGGCTCCAGCGAGCTACAGGACCACAGATTGACCTCTGGAACGCACTGCATATACAGTATACGCATGCCGTGTGTTTGAGAGCCAGCACTAGCATTGGGAAATGTAGAGGATTAGAGCTGATAAGGATGTTAGATTGACACTCTGAAAAGTGATAGTGGTAATATGTGCACAAGGACTACATAAAAGGATAATTATGAGACATTTGATAGTGTAATGAGATGTTAATTGTTTATTAGATTGATTTTTAAAGAAATGTAAGAATGTTTCATTTTGGCAGGATGTTTTCAATTTTCAGTTAATATGACAGTAGGTCAATATAGGTCAAAATACCTGTGAATATGTGTATAAGTCAGAATTATTAGTCCCCCTGAATTCTTCACCCATCTGTTTAGTTTTTCCCCAATTTCTGTTTAAAGGAGAGAAGATTCTTTCAACACTAAACATAGTAGTTTTAATAAGTCATTTCTAAAAACTGATTTATTTTATTTTTGCCATGAAAACAGTAAATAATATTTTTCAAAACACTTCTATACAGAAGTGACATTTAAGGACTAAACTAGGTTAATTAGGTTAATTAGGTTAAATAGGCAGGTTAGGGTAATTAGGTAAGTTATTGTATAGCAAGGATTTGTTCTGTAGACTATCAAAAAAAATTGCTGAAATAATTTTGACCACAAAATGTTTTTTTTTAATAAATTAAAAACTGCTTTTATTCTAGCGCTAATAAAACAAATAAGACTTTCTTCAGAAGAAAAAATATTATCAGACATACTGTGAAAATTTCCTTGCTCTGTTCAACTTCATTTGGGAAATATGTAAAAATTAAAAAAGAAAGAAAAACTCAAAGGGAGGCCAATAATTCTGCTATATACAAAGTCCGAAAAAGTGTGTCGAGTGGTCTTTTGACAATTCAGAGCTACCGTACAAGCAAAAAGGTAAATAAAGTTAGTATAACTTTAGAAAATGCTGCATAAATTCATCCGATTTGGCATTTTAGATTCTTTTGAACACATGTAGGTGCTGCTTGTCATTCAGACAATGCTTCTATACTCATTCTTGCTGTCAATTGCGTGAAAAAAAATGTAAAGGCTTATAAAAAAATCGCTTTTGAAATCGAGTTTGCAAGACAGACACAGTGTATAATATACAGACAGAATGTGGCGGAGGCTTCTGAACCCTTATGCTGGATTCAGTAAGTGGCGCATCTCTGCCCTGCTGACGGCTTATTAGTCACTATGTGTGAGCGTGGTAATAGCCATCATGTGCACTCGTTATAATCATTATAAATATGCATATCAAACTGAATACAGTCTTTTATCAACAACACATGGCAAGCAACTCGTTGATAAGAACAAATTATTTTATCACATTACAAAAAACCCAACGAGTTGTTTAGCACATGTGCATCGCTGCTATGCTAGGCGATTTAAATCAAAATACACAATAACACTCTATCAAACATAGCTACATTGATAAGGAATATGCTTACTAACTGCGTTATTAACGGACAGCAATACCACACAAAGAAAGGATGGACTTTGAAGAAATAAACAATGTGAGGAAGGCTTCTCTAGAGTGCACTGGACAAGTCTGAACAAGTTCGACCCATGCATGTATGAGGCAGGCTGCTATTGGTTTAAAGATATGGATCTAATTTTGACATCGGATCGATAACGATAACATCAAAAATAGCATTTATCGGCCGATAAAAATATGACCACCGATATATTGTGCATCTCTAGTCAATGGCGAATAATTATTTATTCATTTTCTTTTCAGCAGTCCCTTTATTAATCCGAGGTCGCCACAGCGGAATGAATCGCCAACTTATCTAGCACCTTTTTTTACGCAGCGAATGCCCTTCCAGCCGCAACCCATCCCTGGGAAACATACACACACACTCATTCACACTCATACACTATAGACAATTTAGCCGACCCAATTTCACCTGTACCACATGTCTTTGGAATGTGGGGGAAACCGGAGCATGAACGCAGGCAGAACATGCAAACTCCACACAGAAATGCCAACTGACCCAGCCGAGGCTCGAACCAGCGACCTTCTTGCTGTGAGGGAACCACACTACCTACTGCGCCACTGCATCGCCCGTAAACAATTATTTTAAATAATAATAATTAAAGCTTCCCAGAGTTGGGTTGCGGCTGGAAGGGCATCCGCTGCGTAAAATGGTGCTGGATAAGGTGGCGGTTCATTCTGCTGTGACGACCACGGATTAATAAAGGGACTAAGCCGACAAGAAAATGAATGAATGAATGAATGATAATAATGGCAAACTTTCTTAAGTTTGACCTGTAATATATTTGCTAATTACGCAAATTAAACAAAAATCGATTTGGAAATGACCCTCAAATGCTATGAAAGTTGTGGAGCACTGTCTGTAAAAAAGCCATCCGTAAAGCCATTAGGACAAGGTTATGATGGATGACAGGGTTGAAAGAAAGGGAACACCATATTTGGAGACAAACAGATAAAACGGTAACCTTGTTCCCTCCGAGATTGAACATTCCAGAGCTGCAATAAAATGTGCGGGTGATAGTCACAGGACCGCTCGTCATATACAAAAATAAATCAGCTTGCAGGTATGTAAACAGTCTCCGACGGTTTTGTTCCACGCTGAGCTTTGCAGATTATAGACTGACTTCCCTTTGGACCAGGTTGTTTCCTCTGACACTCAACCATTAGATTGTATCACCCACAAGATTTATCTGGTTTACTGTAGTTATAACTCGTTACGCCAGATTTGAGCCCCGATGTTCCACGTTGTCTTGATTTATAGTCTGCTGGCACAGTCTGTTTCAGCTGAAAAACTGCAAGTGGAGGAATAAATTACGGGGATTAAAGTGAGAAAGAGTTAGTGAAATCATGCAACACCAGATATATCTAAATGAAAGTGAAATAATTCTGCCTGCAAGCTTTCTTTTTCAACTTCTTTCTCAATCTGTTTTCATTTCTTATTGAGAACCTGAGCCAAAAGCTTTCAAATCTTCCATTGCTGGTGCAAACTCTATAATTTTTCAAAGTACAGGAATAAACCATGCACACTCCAAAAAATAAAGGTGCCAAAAAAACTAAATAAGGGCTTTGCACAGTGATGAGGTAAGAAGAACTGTTTGGGTTCCACAAAGAGCCTTATGTATAATGTAAAGTAATATAAATATAACTGTAATAATATAAAGATGCTTTTAAATATAACTGTAACTATAATGACGCTTTTGTGAAATTAAATGTTTTTATGGATGTTAAAGGTTTTTTCTGGAACAATCAATTTTCGAGAGGGATAGTAAGAATAAAAAAAATGGGTTTTACGCAGTGATGCCATAGAACAGGGATGTCCAAACTTGGTTCTGGGGGGCCAGTATCCTGCATATTTTAGTTCCAACCCCAATTAAACACACTTGAACCAGCTAATCAAGCTCTTTCTAGGTATTCTAGAAACTTCCAGACAGGTGTGTTGAAGGAAGTTGGAGGACACTGCAGGACACTGGACCTCTAGGACCAAGTTTTGACACCCCTAATAAATTAAGTGTTCACTAGTGTCTTATATTTGTGATATCTGATGGTAAAGTAATTGATTTAATGTGTGACATTTGAGTATCCAACCCTCATTTAGAAAAAAAAAAAAGAAAAAGAAAAAAAAGAAAAATAAATAATAAAAAATTGCAAAAATATGTTCTAAATAAGCCTTTAAAACTTAAAAAAATGCATAAAAATAAATAAATAAATAAATAAGCATTTAATTTATTGCTGAAAACAAGTTAAACCAGATCTTATAATACCCATTTGTCATTTTGTTACTTATAATGTCCTTGAGCAGAATAGGCACCCAGCACTTCTAGGTTCTAGAGCTTTTGCCTCAGTCAATCAAATCTAGTTAGAAACAAAAGCACTCATCAGCACAAAGTGCGGAGCAACAGTTGGACAGTTCCATTTTTGTTAAATGGAGGGGGGACTTAAAATTTGATTGATAAACTCACAATAATTAAAAAATAATGTTTGTCGTCGACATTAAACTACACAAATTTTCTGCCTTACATCGGTTGCATGTTTTCAAATGCAGAACTTCGGCTTTAAAATACTTTCTGGAAAGGCCAGCCTTTGTTACAATTATTATTGTTATTATTAATAATAATTCCTTTTCTTGTCGGCTTAGTTCCTTTATTAATCTGGGGTCGCCAGAGTGGAATGGACCGCCAACTTATCCAGCCTTTGTTTAATGCAGTGGATGCCCTTCCAGCTGCAACCCATCACTGGGAAACATCCATACACACTCATTCACACTCATACACTATGGACAATTTATCCTACACAATTCACCTGTACCTCATGTCTGTGGACTTGTGGGGGAAACCAGAGCACTCGGATGAAACCCACGTGAACAGAGGGAGAACATGCAAACTCCACGCAGAAATGCTACCCACTGCGCCACCATGCAGCCATATTATATTATATTATATTATATTATATTATATTATATTATATTATATTATATTATATTATATTATATTATAATATGTTATGTTATGTTATGTTATATTATATTATATTATATTATATTATATTATATTATATTATATTATATTATATTATATTATATTATATCATTAATTTTCTTTTCGGCTTAGTCCCTTTATTAATCCGGGGTCGCCACAGCGGAGTGAACCACCAACTTATCCAGCAAGTTTTTACGCAGCGGATGCCTTTCCAGCCGCAACCCATCTCTGGGAAACATCCACACACACATTCACACACACACACTCATACACTACAGACAATTTAGCCTACCAAATTCACCTGTACCGCATGTCTTTGGACAGTGGGGGAAACCAGAGCACCCGGAGCAAACCCACGCGAAGACAGGGCCAACTGAGCCGAGGTTCGAACCAGCGACCCAGCAACCTTCTTGCTGTGACAGCACTACCTACTGCGCCACTGCCTCGCCCAGGAAAGACACATTGGGTTTATAAATCTCTTTTACAAGAGCGTCCTGGCCAAGATTAGGCAGTATATATGTCACATGGGTCTAACAGACAACAAACAACAACTGACAGTTACCATGAATCCCACAAACCATCTATTCAAAACATCTACAAGCCTGTGTTTCAATTTCTAAATCATTTATTCTCTTTTTAAAAGCATTTAGTAAATACAATTCTGTAAACTGCAACTTTGTTTGTAGATTATTCCTTGCAAAATGTGCTGCGTATTTAAAAAGCATTTTTCCCATCTCAGTCCGCACTTTAGGAACAGACAGTAAATAAATAACCTGTGACCGAAGACCATGGCTAAAGAAAAGGTTTTTATACAGATGAAATTCTGGAGATAAGATGGGAGTAAACCCAATATAGATTTGTAAACAAATAAACAGTTAAAGTCAGAATTATTCAATTTCTTTTTTTCTTTTTTAAATATTTCCCAGATTATGCTTAAAAGAGAAAGGAAATTTTCACAGTATGTCTGATCGTGATTTTTCTTCTGGAGAAAGTCTTATTTGTTTTATTTAGGCTAGGATAAAAGCAGTTATTAATTTTTTAAAAACCATTTTAAGATCAAAATTATTAGCCCCTTTAAGCTATAATTTTATTCAATAGTCTACAAACAAACAATCGTCATACAATAACTTGCCTAATTACCCTAACCTGTCTAGCTAACCTAATTAACCTAGTTAAGCCTTTAAATGTGACTTTAATCTGTATAGTAGTGTTTTAAAAAATATCTAGTAAAATATCATTTACAGTCATCATGGCAAGGATAAAACAAATCAGTTATTAGAAATTAGTAATTAAAACTATTATGTTTAGAAATGTGTTGAAAAAATCTTCTCTCCGTTAAAAAGAAATTGGGAAAAAAATAAACAGGGGGCTAATAATTCAGGGGGATAATAAATCTGACTTCAACTATATGCCAACGCTTGAGCCTACGAATGGACAAAGCAGACCAACCTACCCCGGTATACAACACACAATGATGAGTAAGGGATTTAAAATTATTTATAAATCTTAGTGCACCATGGTAAACAGTATCAAATGCATGCAGACTCTGAGACGAAGCATGCATATAGATAACATCACCGTAATCCAATATCGACATGAATGTTGTTGCATCAACCAGATTCTTTTTAGCATTAAAAGAAATCTGAGCATGCCAGTGCCACCCTGACCCTTATGTAGCTTCGCCACCGGTGTGAAGAACATCTTCATACACTAAATAACCCTTCACCACAACAACAACAACAACAACATCAAAACATAAGATTAAGGTTGTTAATCGATGCCAAAAAGGAAATTGTATTTTTAAAAAGGCCAATAAGAACCAAAAAGAGGTTTACACCGTAGAACAATTGTATTGTTTTCTTTCTTTTATTTTTTTTACTGTGTGAAGAATTTTTATTCTTTTAAATAAATTCCTTTACCACTAAGAACTTTTTTGTGAATTAAAATGGTTCTAAGGACATAAAAAGGTTCTTCAATGACCATCAAAGCCAATACCAAAGCTTTATTTTCTTATCTTGAGTTCATTCAGCTATTCCTTAGCTATTCCATTGTATCAAAGGTTGAGTGGAGTGACAGAAAGCAAGCGCTGGAGTGAGACGAGAGCGCAAAAGAAAGAGACAGCTGAAGTGGATTTTGGGTTTCTAGTGGCTCTTTGGTAAAATGAAAGTGACAAACAGCTGCTTACACTTGGCAGGCGGACTGGCTCTTCACAGCTGTTTCAAAATAAACAGAAATGGAGATCCTTGTAAAGTTTACATTCCGTACCAAACTCTCCCTTTAATTATTTTGCAATCTGTCCGGCGAGCACTTTTTATCAATGGGATGTTTATGCCCCCGATAGATTAAGCTGAATGCATGTTAAACACAGATAAGTAGTTACTTCTTGTTGAACTGCTTTTAAAGCTAATTTTGGTTTGGGTGTAAAGCCACAAATGGCAGCATTCACTGACTCACGAACTGCATGGCTCAATGCGACCAGTGAATTGAAGCGTACAGGCCCCCTAGTGAGGCTGTTGAGATTAAAAATGAAGGATATGCAGTACTATGGAGAGAAGAGAACAAGAAAAGTAAAGTAAAACTTGAATGAACTTAAATATATAGATGACAAATTATAAATGAATCTGCACAGATCTCTGCCTATTCGTGTGTGTTTATTGAACAGAAAATGTTGGAATAGATGTAAGAATTGTGTAGTATAAACAATGAGGCAGCCGGGGGGGAAATGATGGGTGAACATGACAGGTATTGGTGTAGTGTTTATGAAAGGCTATGTATGAGTGTTGAACTAAGTATCCAACAGCAGAACACTGTTTGCCCTCAGGAGGCCCTCAAAGGGACAGAGCCTTTCAGAGAAGACATTCTGACATCAGATCTTGTTTGCACGGGTGTTGCTTTCCATTATCATACTAAAAATTACACATTTATATGATTATATATATATATATATGCTTTTATTTTGTGTACATGAATGCTTTCATCCAAGTATATGTGACAAGTTTATGTGGTCTATTTTAATGCTTTTTTGTTGTTGTTTGTGAGGCACTTTGAGTTGCATGTATGTTGGAAAAGTGCTTTACAAATAAAATTTATTTGATATCATTATTAAAAAGAAAAGTAATAGCTGCATACTCCCCTTTAGAAATTATCTGATAACACTTTTGTTTAAGTAACAATTTGCATTATTCATTACTGACTTATGACCTGCCTATTATTAAGATATGAACTGTTTATTAGCACTCAAAGTATGATCTTATTTTACATCCCTAATCCAATGGCTAAACCCAAATACTACTTTACTAATTATTGATAAGCAGCCAACTAACTAGTAGTTTATTGAGCTAAAAAATCTTAGTTAATAGTATGAATTGTACATTAAAATAAAGTGTGAGTCATTAACTTTCAACATCAAATGCATAACATCAAATGCTTATATTATTTTATATTTATATTTTATTTTCACACTTTATTTTAATGTCATACAAACATATATTGATAACACCCAGGTTCTCTTTTCAAAAATTACTTATTATTATTATTATTATTATTATTATTATTATTATTATTATTATTATTATTTATTATTATTATTATTATTATTATTATTATTATTATTATTATTATTATTATTATTCATTTTCTTGACGGCTTAGTTCCTTTATTAATCCAAGGTTGCTACAGCGGAATGAACCGCCAACTTATCCAGCACATTTTTACGCAGCGGATGCCCTTCCAGCCGCAACCTATCTCTGGGAAACACACACACACACACATTCACAAACACACTCATACACTACGGACAATTTAGCCTACCCAATTTACCTGTACCGCATGTCTTTGGACTGGAGCATCCGGAAGAAACCCAATGCTTGGAGAATATGCAAACTCCACACAGAAACGCCAACTGAGCCGAGGATCGAACCAGCGACCTTCTTGCTGTGAGGCGACAGCACTACCTACTTCGCCACTGCGTTGGCATTATTATTATTATCAATCTTATTTTGTTGTTGTTGTTGGCTCAAACTCAACTTCAACTATTGCCTCATACTATAGGTAGGATTTGTGTTTATTAGTCTGTTGCTAAATTAGTGCAGGGCTCGACAGGACTGCCTGATGGGCTGGGGCCAGCGTTCGAGACACTCAGTACAGTAGACAAGGATAGTTACTGGCCCAATTGGGCCAGTGCTGCCTTGTCACTAGTTATTTGGCTGTGACTGTTTGTCAATTGCATGCAAATACTTTCTCAGGGTGCTATCACACCAAGAAGTTTGTTTCAGAACCAGTCTTGTTTGACCAGTTGGAGCGGTTTCGAGCAGCATATGTGAATCCTGCAATTGTTCTCGGATCCGCGCCAAATCAATCAGTTCGAGATCCCCCGAGTGAGGTGGTCTCGGATCAATTAAAACAAACTCTGGAGTGGATTGATTGTATTAAGAAAGCAAAACGATCCAACGAACTGACGAACCGGGCTATATCACAGTGTGTGTGTAATAGCCATAAATACAGCTATGTGAAAAGAGAATTATGAGTAGGGGGGATGTCAACCTTACCAGTAAATGTGCGTTTCAATCGAATATGAAAGTAAAACCATGATATATAATATTACCGGGTGCTGTTTATCCTTTAGAAAAATGTATTGAAATTGCCATCTGATAATTTTTCGGTATTTTAATCTTATAATATTTTGTATTAGGCCTATCATTTTGTTCATTTCTACACTGACACCTGGAAAGAAAGATCAACATTGATCTGCTTCATGATCAGACTGCAGTCTCATTTCATCAGTTTTTTCTCTAGTTAAGTCTATAATGCATAATTCTAGCCAACGTTTTTTTTTTTTTTTATAAATTAATAAATTCCGTAGATAGATTTTTACAAAACTTGACAACTGAAATGAGAGTATGTATGAGAAAGTCTTGCCTTTATGATTTATATTTGGTGTCGATGTCTGTGGGTGTCAAAAAAAAGTCTGCAAATTTTCACTAAATTTTGGCAGGGCAAGTAAAAACCTGATTGGGCCAGTAGAAGAAATCTTTAGCGTTGAACTAGTGGATTTGAAAATAACAATTTACTAGATTTGTAAATAATCCTTCATTTGACATACTTAAAACATATTTGTATCAACTTAATAAAATGTGTCTTTTACCAGGCATCATTATCGCCTGGTTCACCTTTTGTCCATAGGTCGAAGAACAGTTTAACCAAAGAAAATGTCCAAAACTGTTGTTATCTTAAAGTGTGAGAGGAAATATTATCTAAGCCCGAGCAAGTCTATTAGTTCATCTAATAAGTAAAGTATTTTTGTTTGCTAACACTTTATCTACCATAACCTACCTAATCTTACAAAATCAGCTTTAATAAATCAGTTTATTAGAGCTCATAAAGTGCATTTAATGCATGATCTTAATCTATATCCCTAATACCTATAATAACTATTAATAGAGATTTAGGCAAAGCCCATGTTTATCATTTATTAATAGTGATGGTTTTATCCTAAAATCAAGTGTTTTCAGTAAATGTTGTAGAGGTTAAGCTTGAGAATAGTTTAAGATTGCTGATTGTAGAACATGGTCATGCAAAAAAAAAAAAAAAAAAAAAAATCATATTATTTTGTGCTTTTCAAGAATTATTAAACGGCCAATATACAAGCTATATATATATATATATATATATATATATATATATATATATATATATATATATATATATATATATATATATATATATATATATATATATATAGTCCAAAAACAGCTGATAGATCCCTTTTGTTCAGACTCCAAAAAAATATCCTGCACACTTTTCAATATATCAACAGAAGTCCAGGGAGGAAAAAGGTGAAAACCTTTTATTTTAATTAGGTTTTCACCCAGTAACACTGGCTGTCAAGTCAACATGGAGTTAAACAGGGTGGGTGTAGGTTTGAGGGTGTCTCACTTGGATTATTTACCCCAAACTTTCACCTCAGTTTAACTTGAACTGTCTCGCCTGTGATTTATTGTCAGATGTTGAACTATGTGGAGCAGGCCAACTTATAGGAATGTTGTTGATGTTGCACCTCGCTGAAAGACTTCCTCACTCATGCTGAACAAGTCTATTTCGGCAGAGATGAACATATATGTGTAAAAAAAAAAAACATGTATTACATTTGATAGTGATACATAGAATCTAATCAATTTCAAGAAATCTAAAAACTTTAAAGTTGTCAAACCAATTAAATAATAACTATATTTCATAAAAAGGTGATTAAACATGTTACTTTTTTTTCTTTTTCTTCTTGTTTACTTCTTATCAAATGTTTGTAAGACACTGTTTATTCATTTACATAAACCGTTAAAAAAACACGCTGATAATAAAATGCACTTACAATATTTGTCAATAATTGTTAACAATATTCATCATCTAAGAAATATTAGTGAATGCTGAAATATGAATCTAATAAAACATTGAGCTATACTGAATGGCATTTGATGATCTCGAGTACAATAAAATGCACATTAAACCCACAAAAGTATCTCTCACATTGCTTTCTTCCCCTGAGTGACACTATAAGACACCCCTACGCTCATTGTTTTCATTTTTTTTCCCATATTTAGCAATAAAACTTGCTTTGTACCTAAAATAAAAAAGACTAACACTTAGCTTTGGATCTTCCGGGTCTACAATTGTTGGCAAAGGTACACATCTGGAAACACTTCACACGTTCCAGACTAGTCAAAGGTGAGAACCAAGGTCTGAGCATCAGCTTTAAAGGAGAATGAAAGCCAGTGTGATTCCTCTCACTGCTAGATGCTACAAAAAGTAATGAATAAATGCATGATTATACGGCCCACTTTCGTAGTTATGATGGATTTACCATAGTGGCAAACATACAACTAGTAGATCGTAAATGTAGTTAAGGATCTTTGCTGACAATTTACTTCAAGATAAATTTTCGGGAATTTATGGTCTGTATACTTAGCCAGACACTAAGATAAATAAGCTTTTGAATTTCAAATTAATAATCTAAGTTCTTTCTTAAGACTCATCGGACATTTGTTTGGCTCCAGGCCTTGTTGAATCTGACATATCTCATATGGTGACTTTAATGTGTTTTTGTGGACTTGCCATTTGTTCAGTGGAACATGGATCAAGCTCTTTACAAAATGTTATTTATTCACAATGCATCTGCAATATTAATTTCTGAAAGAATATGCCTGAAACTTGTAAAACTAAACGACAAGCAAGTGTATAAATGCTATATTATGTATTTACAGTTGAAGTCAGAATTATTAGCCCCCCTTTGATTTATTACTTTTTTATATTTCCCAAATGATGTTTTACAGAGCAAGGGCATTTTCACAGTATGTCTGATGATATTTTTTTCTTCAGCAGAAAGTCTTATTTGAGTTATTTCGGCTAGAATAAAAGCATATTTGAATTTTAAAAATATATATATATTAAGGTCAAAATTATTAGCCCCTTTAAGCTATATTTTTTCGATAGTATATACAAAACAAACCATCTTTATACAATAACTTGCCTAATTACTCTAGTAAATAACTTGCCTTAATAACCTAGTTAAGTTTTTACATGTAAATAAACAGAAATTGGAGAAAAAATAAACAGGGGGGCTAATAATTCTGACTTTAACTGTATAGGGCTGTAACTAGCATTTTAGAAACTAGACTTTTCCAAACGTTTGTTACTTAATTTGTTTATTATTTCTGTTTAAAACCACACATAACCAGGGAAGTTTAAAACATGTAGAGGATGACTGCCAGATGATGAGGGCTTTTAAGGCCCAGTTTACACTTGGTTCTAACCTTGGTATTAACCTAGTCAATTGAATAACAAAAATAGACAAGGAATACACATTTCTGTTTACACATGTCAATTAATCAGGAATTGGTTGAAAGTAAACAAGAGACAATATCTCTTGTTCACTTTCAACCAATTCCTGATTAATTTGGAGGGTTTATGGGTGGGTGATATTTCTAAAATTTCCATCTTATGCCCTATGATAAAAGTGGCTATACACAATATACAATTCATTCATTCATTCATTTTAGGCTTAGTCCTTTTATTAAACAGGGATCACCACAGCAGAATGAACCGCCAATATAAAATTCAACATTAATTTAAAAAATACTTGAATTTTACAATTTTGAAATTATTTTTGGAAGTTTCATATTATTTATCTATACATTCTTAGATGAAAACTGACAAGTGTATTCACTCAAAAAAATTCCGGGTTATTCCTGATATAATAGGGACTAACCCGACTTTTGGGTTATATTTTAAAAAATGAAATCAATATGATCAATTTTAACCAAACGTTTGGGCCAGTCTATATTTTACTCAATTTGGGTTTAAATACCCCACACTGTAAAAAAATATTTATAATTAATTAGTCATGACAACGATTGTTTTTAGTTCATTGTAACTTCTTAAACTAAGCTTATCATGTTCTAATTAAATTTTATAAGTTATGCAAGCAGTTTTAAGTCAGTTTAACATAATATAAGTTCAATGGACTCATAAGGTTAACTAGATTCAGCTTAAAAATTTTACGCAACCAGAATTTGTTTTACAGTGCATCTTTTTTATGTTGGATTTTGTCAATAATGTGTGAATAATAGTTATAAGAGTTTAAATAAAAGTTTAAAAAGTTAATTACATTTCGGCTACAGCTATACAGTTTTTTAGCATTTACTTTGATATTCAATATATGGGAACGATCTCATAAAATTGTAAAGCAGCTTTTTAAGTCAGGCACGATTTAATGGTTTTCCATCACTGAACTTAACAAGCCAAGACCAGCAGACAAAACAAAGTGTCTCTTTTGATTATAGTTTCTCTATAATTGGGGTTTTCTCATCCTCATTTGCATTTTCGTAAAGAATTAATATTACACAAGAATATGTTTTTAGAGAGACTTAAGAGAGAACATTTAAAAATGAGAAAAGATAATAAGGATAATAAAAACCTGTGCTTTGCTGGAAAACTGTGCGAGTTAGAAGCTTGAACACAGAACCCTGTGGAGTCAGATATGGTCATTTAATCCAGGCTTTCAGTGTCTTTAGACTCCTGCTGAAATGCCCCACTGTGAGTTATAGAGTACATGTGTCCAAGTGCACATGTGAGTCCATGCTTTTCTGCTGAAATTTAGCAGCAATTTTGTACAAAGGACCCTTAAACAAAACCTGAATACCCAAAAGTAGAACATTTATCTAATTAAATACATTTAGACTTGAAAATGCTTACTATTGGAATTGTATTTGAATTGAATGCACTTCATTGACTAATCTCATCAAGCTGGTAAATTTCCTACCGTAAATGTATATTAAAAATCTATTTTATATGCATTGCTATGCACTTCATTGAGAAAAATTTAAGGTTTCTCTTTATTTAGAGAACTTGAACTTTCAGATTTCAAAATTTCTCAACCAAATATTGTCCTATTCTAACAAAGCTTGTTCATTTCAGGTGATGTATAAATCTCAATGGAATGGTTTTCATAAGCATCACTTTATTCACCAAACAAGTTACAACAACTTACATCAATGTGTATGGCAAACTGGTGTTTTGAAACTGGAGTTTTCCAAATATTTGTTACTTAATTCATTAAATTATTTATGTTTGAAACATACGTAACCAGGAAATTTTAAAGGGTTTTTAAGGCTCTGTTTACACTTAATATTAGGATGTGTTTTAGTCAGTTGGATTACAAGTATAAACAAGAAATACACATTTCTGTTTACACTTGCCATTTTAATGTCTCATTTGTTCACTTTCAACCTTCCTGATTAATTCTAAGGCTTTATGGATGGGTGATATTTCTAAAATGTCTGTCTAATATAACTTTACAGAGACAATAGTAAACTATACAGAATTAGTTAACATAATTATAGATAACATTGTGGGCTTGCATTAGAATCAGAATTATCAAGAACAATATTGTGCTTTTGCCATCTTTTTCACCATTATTACCTAGCAAAAACTGATTAAACTGATGTTAACTGTTTAAATTATGCCACTGATTATTTAAGGTCCTTTCACAGTGAGTGAGATTAAAAAGCACAAATGCATGACACAATGATGTAAGAAAAGTTTTTCAGATCAGAATGGATTTTGAGTGTTGGTTATTTTGTATGTCTGTGAACTGAATTCTTTTTGATAGAAGTCAAATGGAATACAAAAACATAGAGAAAAAAAAATTCTGGGGCAAGGTAATTATTGATAAAATAAGCGATAGTTATGAATATATTTTCACACAGATATACAGTCAAGGCTTAAGGCTAGTCCTATACATGATTTACAAAATGATAAATTGCATGTTTAAGCTCCCTTAACTGAAAATAACTTGCATTGACATATCTTAAATGTCTCTCAAGATGCACAGCATTAATGTTTTTTTAATCATTTTTTTAAACTGCTTAAGTTGCCTAATTTAAATAAGACCAATAATTTTCACTTAAGTAAAGCCCTATTTGCAAAAGTGAACCTTTATGTGTCTGGTGTAGCACCAACTTTACAGTAGGCAAAATTATTCGCCCTGCAGAGAACATTGAAATCTTTTCCAAATAATTCCCAATGCTTACAGATCAAGGAAATTGTCACATTTCCTATTTATTTTCCTTCATGTGGAAGTATTATTTCTTTTATCATGGCTGAAATAAAATAAGTTTTTAATAAAAATAAAAAAAATTAAGTTCAACATTATTAGCCCATGTAAGATTGTTTATATATTTTTTGATTAGAAACAGAACAAACCTCTGCCATCCAATGACTTACTTTATGACTTGTCTAGCTAATGAACATGTTAAGCCTTTAAACAGCACTTTGCATTTCATACCAGCATCTAGCAAATTAACTAGTAAGTATTATGGTTTTGGCATCGAATGTAGCATAATTTACTGTTGTACGTTGTGCTACAGGACTGCAGAATATATTGTTTCAGCATCGTTATCACAATGTACACATCCACAAATGTCACATTCAAGACATGCAATTTTGAGTCTGATTTATAGTTGACCGGGAGCTACAAAATTGTATTTAATTACTGTATTCATATGGATTTTATATGATTTACGCAAAAATAAAAAAGGTTCTCACTTAGAATTTTTGTCTTTTTTCTAGTCGAAAATCTACATTTCAAAGCGAAAACAAGATTATTGTAATTACCCCCACTGGCAGATAATTGTACTTGTCATGTTCACATCTCACCCCTTACTTTAGTGTTCCCAGTCAAAATTGACCAGTCTCTTTTAACAGCTCTTAAATTAGCACAATAAAAAAAAGTTCTCCACAAAATATTTATTCAATATTCTTTAGCTGTGAACAATGCCTTAAAGTAGTGTTTAACATGAATTAATAGAATAAGACATAAAATAACCGCAGTGAAAATACAAATAGGCACTGAAGATGTTTACAAAATGAACAATAGATGACAGAAATCAAAACACTGTGTTTCATTACCAATAGACAGCTCGCTAAAATAATGATCACAGAGTCTGACCAAAGAAATTGAAGTTTTAATTCATCTGAATAATTTATCAACCAGCAAAGCACAAACAAAACACTATCCTTTCCTGTGTACTAAGTGCTCAAATTTTCATTTAGTCCTTCAATTGCACCATATTAGCATACTAACGTAAGGAATAGTGAATGAGGGTATAGACGCTGATTAAGGAAACAGCACTTTTTCCAATTTTTAAGCGAGATGCTAATGGTCTAATCCAATAAAATAACTGATGGTGAGCTAAGCTAAAAGTGCTGCTGCTTGACCAAGAGATTGATATGAATTCATACGATCTGATGGGTGAATAAAGTCTGGATACCCAGTCATTTGGTGGTCATTTTGACACCTTAAGTGTACAAGGTTGATTGAAACACTCAAAATTCAAAGAAAGAGGGGATCATCACTTTTACACATTCAAGTGCATAGTGTGAAGGATATCATAAGGCCTTGAGGCAATCAGATGTACAACACAATATTTATGAGTGTTTTAAGTTGTAAATCAGTCAGATTGGACCCGAACAGGACAGGAAGGTTAAATTCAATTTATTTCTTCTGAAGTTGAAAACAAAGCAATATTTTACTTGATCTAAGAACATTTATATTTAGATTGTGGTTATTTAATTTCTGTACCTGAAAATTGTTAGAAGCCCCAGAAAACTGTCAATTAGTGCTATTCAAAATATCCTTTGAAACTGTATTTATATCGCAATATTTAAATCGCAAAAAAATAAAATATTGCAATATCAATAGCCCTATTGTGTAACAAACAAGATTGAAGGCAAATGAATAATGAGATACATGAGGAAAAACAAGAGTGTCATGGTAGTCAAGTCAGTGCCATGTATCATGTTTTAGCATGAAAAGATGATCAAGAATTTAATGTTTTCCATGAAACCACTGTTTTGTCAATTCGAATTATAGTGTCATGCTAAGTGTGACAGGCCCTTTAGACACCTCTCAATCAGCATTGCCTAATCAATGCTACTGAGCCCAAACGCCAATGTAGACGAAGTGGCTAATTTGACAACGTATGTGTTAAAAATTACACCTTGTGTTTATGCAGCAGTTAGCAGGAGCAGCGAGGCCTATTTAACACATCACAACGTGTCAAAATGAATACCTCAACCCTCCCTTTCCCTCCTAAATCCCTCTCCGTGCTCGTCTCGTCCATCACTGTCCTCTTTTTAGGGTTGAGCCAGTGTCATGGGCACAGCAATGCCTTTGAAATTCTGTTTATGGGTTTACGGTGCTTTCCTGGCATGTGGCTGAACAGCAGGACTCTGCTAACAATCCCAGCAGGAGTTAGAGACCCCAGTGTAGCCCTGCTGAGCATCGGAGGACAGCCAAGTGATACAAAAATAATATTAATAGCTGTCAAATCTCAGCTTTGACCTGCTTCTTCCTTCCATCTCAAACAGAGACCAGCATACTGAAGTGATCTCACAAGCCAAAGATTGATCTTGTGGGTTCCATAAATCAGATCAATCAAGCCATTGAGGAAATAACAGTTCGGTTTAAACAGATTGGGATATGGAAAGAGCTTCAATCAGAGTTTGAAAGAGAAAGAAAGCGAGGGGGTGGTCCCTACGGGGCGACTGGGTCATTAGGATAAGTCTACGGCCTCCAGTCGGCCTCTCATCCAGATAACAAGGCAGAGACAGCCTCGCAGATCAAGAGCCATTATCAGAGACTCTTCCTGGGCAGTGGAGCATTAAAGTCCCAAACAGATCCAGCACTCTTTCAGCCCTGTTGGGACCACCGCCAGAGACCAGCAGGAGGGAGATGAACCTCATGACAAGCATTTCTTCATAAAAAAACGACTAAATGAAGGACCGGCTTTATAAAATAATATAATTGGCCTATTGGTTCAGACTCATTAGGACAGTCCAAGAACCCTCAGCCAAATAAGTATGTTTAATTGTGCAGTCCATATTTATAAATATTACTAGGTATAATCAGGTAACTACATGGATTAAAAGTAGGCCCACTGGAATCAGTGAGCGCAGAAATCTACAGATTGCCACAGATTTTTAGCCCATCATTGATTCTATGTATTTACTTCAGTAAATGTGTGTAAATTTATATTTATTCAGTTTAACTTCATTTTACTAATATTATTGTAATATAATAAAAGTAATATTAAAATGTTCTTTTAATTTATTTACAATCAAGTTTGTGATAAGAGACTTGCTTTGTTTACCAAATAAGTGGATCTAATTGGATTTTTATTGTAAACAATAACATGTTAAAAAGGGATTCTTTTTATTTCATATATTAACTTTTTAGTTATAATACTCCTAAAATCATTTCACATATATCCGCATTTTTTTTTTTTTAATTCTTAGCAGAAATAGCAAAGAAACTCTGCAGATTTTGTCTGGCCCTGATAAAAAAAGTTAAGTTTGGTAACCAGACATCACATTTTTGACATGAAAAAGCATCGGAAGGCATTGTGAATCAACCAGTACTTCCTGTGTTGTATTGCATCTGAGATAATTAATGAATTTCAGTATTTCAGCCATGGAAAGACAACAATAAACATCCTGTAAACTTAATGTCACAAAATGCATTACATCATTAACTTTGTCTGGGATAAATTTGAGGTAAATACACTGTAACAACTTAAAGTTTAAAGGCAACCAGCTTCAGGACATTTTTTCTAGTCCAGTACTTCGGTTGAAAGTTGAGTCAACTCAAAAATGTCTTAAAGCTGGTTGCCTTAAAAATTTAAGTCAACTTTTTTTTGTGTGTGTGTTTGTAGTTATTTTTACTCTAATATTGTAATTATTATAGTAGTATGTAGAACTGGATTATAAAACTAAAGTATTTATCCACAATTTAATAAAGAAAAATGATATGTGGCTGAAGCCCAAAACCAGTCTTGCACAGTTATATTTTTGGCAGTAGGCAAAAATACATTTTATTAGTCAAAACTATAGATTTTTCCTTTATATCAAAAAACGTTAGGATATTAAGTAAATTATGTAATATTGAGATATTTTTTATTTATTTATTGATTCATTCATTTTCTTTTCCACTTAGTGCCTTTAATAACCAAGGGTCGCCACAGCGGAACAAACCGCCAACTTATTCAGCATATGTTTTACGCAGTGGATGCACTTGCAGCTGCAACCAATCACTGGGAAACATCCATACAAACTCATTCACACACATACACTATTAAAAATTTAGCTTATCCTATTCCCCTATAGCACATACAGTATCTTTGGACTTATGGGGGAAACCGGAGGAAGCCCACACCAACACAAGGAGAACATGCAAACTCCTCACAGAAATGCCAACTGACCCAGCCGAGGGTTGAACCAGTGACCTTTTTGCTGTGAGACAATTGTGCTACCCATTGTGCTACCATGACACCCTATTTTGTAAATTTCCCACGGCAACTATAAAAACTTAATATTTGTTTAGTAATATGCTTTGATAAGCACTTCATATAAACAACTTTATAGGTGATTTTTTCAGTGTTTAGATTCAAATAGTTTTAGATTCACATTATATTCCAAAATAATCCTATTTTATTAAACCATACATCAATAAAACGTTTTTGTTTTTTGGCAGCTGGTTTTGTGGTCCAATGTCACACTTTGTGCTTCAACTTTACCTTTTACAGTGAGCGCACAACTTTATTTAGTGATGTTTTCATTTTGTCAAAGTCAGTTTTATTTAAATAGCACTTTTAAACAAAACCAAAGGTTGACCAATGTGCTGCACAATACAAATCACAAAGAGAAAGATATCAAAGTATAGCTAAAACAAACAATTCTCACTGATAAAGTGCCAAATCAAAAAGGTAAGTTTTCAACCTAGATCTAAAAACAGACAGAGATGATAAAGATCTAATACAGAGGGACAGAGCATTCCAATATCTAGGACCAACTACTGCGAAAGCAAAGTCACCCCTGCATTTCAGCCTTGATTTAGGGAAGCATAATATTCTCTGGTTTGATGACGAAAGAGACCGACCAGGCTGATGTTCAGTCAACAGATCTGACAGATAAGAAGGTGCAAAGCCATTTAGTGATTTAAAACCCAAGAGTAGAATTTTAAATGTGACACGACAAACTGTGCAAATTGCGTACTGTAAGATTGGTGTGAAGTAGTCATGATTTTTTGGTCCCGTTAAAAGCCTTGCAGTGGTGGGCAAACTTTTTAGACCTGAGGGCCACATCAAGTTTTGCACACCATGTAAAGGGTCACATGTCAAATTCTTCAAAAAATAACTTTTATCAGATTTTTTATATATATTATTAAGTCAAACTTACAAGTCAAATTAATTTGCACTGCTATTTATATTTACTTAATCAACATAAAACAATAAAATAATCCCTTATAAAATATTATAATAATTTTTACAGTGAAGAATAGAAAAGGTATTGTCTGATAGAAAAAAATCTCATAATAACACATCAAAAACAATTAAAAATTACTATTCATTCAAATTTACAATGATCTAATTGGCACTGCTTTTAGAATATACAGATCAGTCATTATAAAACTTGATAAAATCATAAATATTTGATAAAATAACTTTTTAAAGTGGATGTATGCATGCTAAATATATTCTATGGCAAAAATTAACACATTTAATAAGCAATTATTATATAATTTGGGTCAAATGTATAACAATCTAATTTGAGCTTGTATTAATATGCTCATATCAATCATAAAACTATGAGATAAAACAGAAGAAGAAGCTTGGTCTTTGTTACTCCAAGTCATGTTATTTTGAGTGTGTTAATGTGAACAATGAGCCTGGTCCTCTCTCTTCGCAACGGTGTCTGCCATGGCAAAAACGCGAGGCACAGCAGGGGGTTAAACCGCGAGGCGCGCAAGGCGCATAGCGCGCAAAAGAAGCACCATTTAACGCATAACGCGCGTTCGGTATGATCAACCTGACTCATTTTCAGTCATTTACGGTCGAGTGCACTTTATTATCTGAGAGTGTGTTCTAATTCTCCTGCTTCTGCTAACTGTGCCATACGTGCAATACTGCCAACACATGGCGTTTACTTGTAATTGTATTATTAATTTACTGATTCTGAACCAAACCGTTACTCAGAAGCAGCATTTTAAAAACTCCCTCGCGGGCCGGATGAAAGTGTTCTGCGGATATGGCGCATATGGCCCGCGGGCCGTAGTTTGCCCACCTCTGGGCTAAACTCTGCAGAACACTGGCCGTCAAGAATGAGAATCAGATACCCAAAAAGCACTGCTTTAAGCCCAAAGTATTCTTTGGGTGTTCACATTCTGCAATAGTCCACATGTTGTTATTATGATGCAGTTTACATCATCAAGAGTGTCTGTGAACATTTCTGTTCTCCACAAGTTGTGAAAAAAGAAGTTCACCCAGGCCTTTAGTCTGACTGAGGCTCAAGTGAATGTACTGTAAATGGTAACTGCACTTGTATTCAATAAATATTGAGAACTTTCTGCTTTCCCTGCACATTTAAGGATTGCAGATTTCATTTATATTGTAAATGTGAACCAGTCGGTTAACCAATACAAATTGTGTACACGGCAGACACATCTCTAGGCTAAAACCTCTCTTCCAAACGGAAACCTACATAAAAGATGAATCTGATCTCCAGACGCCTAGTGGCCCACGAAACCCTATCATTGAGTATATGGAAGCAGGCATAAAAGGAATTAATAAATGTCAAAATCACCACACAAGCATGCAGTGGCTAAAAGTAACTTAGTGAAGTTGTTCACCATTTCCCTCAGCGTGAGTTAGACTTGACACATATACATACACACAAATGCACAAAGGCTGTGGGGGGTGGCGGGCTGGGGTATTAAAAGATTAAAGGCTCCTGTTTTTACTATATATATTTATGTTGTGGAGTGAGACGCGAGATGCAATGGCACTGTGAAGTCAGTGTCCTGTTACTGTGTTTTCATCGTCGCTTTCAATTTGTTATACTGGAGGCTCAGGGTCTGGAGGGCAGGGAACATTTGTCATGCAGTCTTTTGCCTTAAAAGCCATCTGTGCAGAGGCTAATTCATTTCCTCTCTCTGCCGACCGCTCCTCTATAAACCCCCACCAAATAAGTCATTAGAAGAAATAAAGTCATCATAAAACTGCTCGGGCAAGATGAACGCGGCTGCCTCTAGGGTCTGGGTGAACAACAACAACACTTAAACATTGTGTAGTCTTGCAAGCGCAGAGATGGACCGGTGACAAACAAAGAGAGATGGTGGCAATAGGCATATGCATTTAAAAAAAAAAAAAGTCAATGCTAACTTAAATTGACATTTGAAAAGAACTCCAAATAAGAATATATTTGACATCCAAAATCTCATTGAAAATCCTCATATGCATTAGGGCTGCACAATATATTGTTTCATCATTGATATTGCAATGTGAACATTCGCAGTAGTCACAACGCTTGTACATGCAATGTTGAGTCTTGATTATAATTTATAAATTTGCAAGTGTTTTTGAGGCCTGTGAGTGTGAGACCAATTTCCTAGGCATTGAGACCTATAAAATTGTACCATTTATAATTTTGACAAATTAATAACGAAACAATTGTACTGATTGTTTAAAAATAAGGACTATGAGGTATTATTTTACATTTGATTATTCAATTACTGTATAACTGAATACAGTTTGACAATAAAAAGCTGTTTAATTAATTGGTATCTTTTCCTTATTAAACGTATTGACACTTGTAGAGTGTTTATTATATTTTATGTACTCCTATGCAGAATCATCCCAATCAGTCTAAAATTATAATTTTTTTCCAAATGGTTATTAAACTAATCTACTGAAAATGTTCATATCGCAATATATAATCGCACCAAAAAAATTAACGCAATGATAGATTTTCCAATATCGTGCAGCCCTAGCATGCATAATGTAAAGTCTATTGACATGCTACCAAAATCCAGACATAAGTTCTTCTGCCATAATAATTTGATTATTAAAATTAATACTTAATAAAATAACATTTACTGCTGTAAAATAATGCTATTTGCATTGACATTCCATGCATGCTCTGCAATTTTCAAACTCACTTTATGAATACATAAGTAGTAAATAAACATTATTGTATTTGTAATTAATATAAAGACAAGGTGAAAGTGAATAGCACACAGTATGGGCATACTGTTGAAAACATAGATATCTATGGGCACAATATGCATCAAATAACTAAATGTGTTTGTTTTTTTTGGCTACATTTTCAGATTGTGCAACATAATTTACAATGAGTAATAATCAATGAAACGCCAACTTATTCAACATATGTTTTAACATATGTCTTTCCAGCTGCAACCTTCACTGGGAAACACCCATACATTCTCATTTACACACATACATAACTGACAATTTAGTTTACTTCACCTGTACCACGTCTTTGGACTTGTTGGGGAAACCGGAGCACCCGGAGGAAACTCTCGCGAACGCAGTGAGACCAGAGACAATATTATATTAGGTTATTCATTCATTCATTCATTCATTCATTCATTCATTCATTCATTCATTCATTCATTCATTCATTTTCTTTTCAGCTTAGTCCCTTTATGATATCGAGGTTGCCATAGCAGAAAGAACAGCCAACTTATCCAGTACGTTTTTACGCAGCGGATGCCCTTCCAGCCGCAATCCATCCCTGGGAAACATCCACACACACACATACACACACACACACTCATTCACACACATACACTACAGACAATTTAGCTTACCCAATTCACCTGTACCACATGTCTTTGGACTGTGGGGGAAACCAGAGCACCCGGGGGAAACCCACACGAATGCAGAGATTATACTAAGTTATATTATATTATATTATATTATATTATATTATATTATATTATATTATATTATATTATATTATATTATATTATATTATATTATATTTGTTTCACAAAACAAGAAGAATTCAGCAAATAATTTGTAATTTTTTTAATACAATATTTTAGGACAAAAACATAAAAAAAAAGTTTAAATTTTAATTAATATCTATTAATCATCATTCCTCTTGCTAAAAGTTTATTTGCATTTTGTATAATAATTTACCTTATTATGTAATAAAAGAATGTTTTAATGTAAAATAGCGAAAGCATAACAAAACCTAGACTAAAATAAAGCATAGAAGAACTATACAATACCTTAAAAATTATTAGAATGATATTTTTACAGCAGGTGAATGATAAAAAACATTGACGGACAATCAGAAATCATATTGTGCTCATGTATTTTATGTGCCACACTACAAATCTGTCACAAGCTTACAATAAACAGAAATAATTAGTGTTATCAATGTAGAAATTTCCAAATCGATCTATTTGGAGTAGCTTCAAAAACCAAATTTTTTCACCACTGTGAATGGAAAGTAAAAAATGTAGAGAAAATAATCGTTTTTTTAAAAACAGATGTAACCTAGTGACCTTAATTTTTTCATGTAAGAGCAGGTGCAGCCTTTTGAGCCTCAGTGGGTCAAGACCTCTCATCTTATTTACTTCTGTTGACTTTTAGCTATAAAAAGTAAACAGCTTGTTAAGCTGTAAGAGATTTTTTCATTATATTAAATATGTATAATTATAAATGTACTTGTTTGTAAAGCAGGTAGCTTGACCGTTTATTGTCATATTAGAAATTTCCCTATAAGCAAATTAATTGGAAGACTTAAAAAAATTCCTAGAAAAGAGCTTACTTCAGCATTGCAGAATAAGTTCAACAGTCTTTGATATTTTGGGCTTATACCTCTCCATACCATATATCGCCATCCACCCAATGAAGCTGACATACATTCACCTAGATACCCTCATATACCGTCATATGAATCACTGCTGTATATAGCCAGCACATTACATATGTATCTATATGGGCCTCTTGCCTCATATTGGACAGTGTTCTAAAGAACAGAAGTTTTAATAAATCAAGGGGCGCCAGCATTTGGAAAGTGCCCGAGTCTATTTCTTGCTCTTGCTGCAGATGAGCAATATATCCTGCCAGGATCTGAGTTGCAAAATGCTTCATTTCATCTTTTGGCAGCCCAAAAAAAGAACACTTCTCTAGTGACAACCTCCTGCAGCAGCTGAATTAATGATGATAGGAATACACCAGCATGTGGCGTCAAATTAAATAGAAAAGATACTATCATAGACAGTGGAGAAACATTAGAGAAAAACCTACAGTTTCCCAAATTTCAAGGTAACTGCTTAGTCCATATTTAGTTATCCTAAAAGAGCAGTTTTCTTAGGTTATATACATGGCCAGTCTGCAGAATTATTTTGGGAGTATCCAGCGGAATATAATAACTAAAACCTTAATATATTAAATAAAAAGTAATAAATTACTGAATAAAAACTGAATAAATTCAGATTTACACATTTACTCAAATAAATAAACATAATTAATAGTAGGCCAAAAATCTGCAGAAATCTGCAGAATTCTACGGAAAATCTGCAGAATTCTGCACGCGCAGAACACTAAATTAAAGAACAATTTCAAATTCCCACAGTTATTGATGTTAATTAGGAATCTGATGGTAATTTCTTTAATTATCTGACAAATCAAATTTGTCTGGCAGCCTCAATTTCCAGTTTTCATGGACTCTACAAGATGATGTGATATTTTTACATAGCTGAAGCCCTCCAGCAGCAGGGTGTCCAGGCACCCTTACAGTCAAATGGCAAGAGAGGCTGGTTGTTTCAAATCTGTTTTTTTAGAATATTACAACTTAACAATTATTTTACCATTCATTCAAGTCACCATAAAAGGCTGATAACATGTTAAAGACAAATGTTCAAGACAACAGGATAATGCTGAGGAGCAGATGCTAATCTCAATAGCCAATCAGTTCAACATAGCAGCTGAAATTGCTCTAGTTCAGTGCAGGGTGAGGATCTTCTCAGCATACACTAGCATTTAACTGTGATTGCACTGATACAAGGCAGGGGCCGGTGTAAGATTCTGATGGTATGATAACCTTTGATAAAAATATCACGGTTTTACGGTATGACGATATCGTGATTACTGCTCTAAAATATGTTTAGGTAAAAAAACAACAAAGTTTTTCCCTATTAAACACAGTAAATGTTATTTTAATAAACATTTTTAATATTTTGGACCAGTAAACATGTCAAATTAAATATTTAAAATAAATCATTGACCTCTGCTGTCTTAGTTAGTTTCAAAAACACTGATTTCTTTATATCTTTGGAGATCTTTCTTTTCTTTGCATATAAAGTAAAGCCACTGCACTGATCAGCGAATGGTTGAAATTTGGTTTAAGCCATTTGTTTTAAAGATATTTGCTGAATCATGGGCTGACCAATAGCTTTTAATGTGGAGAGTTGCCCTAAAAAAATTTTATAATATAGTTGTAAAAACACAAAAACCTAAATTTACCATAGAAAAGTTATAACAGAAGACTTTGGCAGTTATAAAACCTTGAATTTTTCAAACCTTGAAAACCTGGTTATCGTGCCATGCCTAATTGATACCATGTTTAATTATTTTATGAAAGGTATGTGGCTTAGGTATGTGCACTAATTCCTCAGAAGTGGTTTTACAGGTCCATTTTCAACTGTAAAAAATTGACTTTAATATGATATGATTGGCTTTGACCATATTTGGAAGGATTGTGAATAATAATGAACTCAGCTCTGATGCACAAGCAGCTCATTTCAGTGTCTGAGAGAGAGCAAGAGAGACCTCAGTTATCACGTTTGTAAGTGTTATCAAGTATTCCTTGCTAAATGGCCATCTTTTCAACTGAGGTGGTAAAGAGGTTTATTTTAGCTAGAAGAAGTGAGTGAGATTCATAATGTAAACTAGTTTTCTCTTGAGTGTTGTGGATAAAATACAGGCTAAAATATACATTTAAAATACTCAACAAAAGGATCCAGCAGAGATGCATTTAGAATTGTATAATTATTGTTGTAATCTCGCTATAACTAACAGGACGAAAATATGGAAACAATTGTGCTTGAGGCTCACGGTATGACCATATTCTTCACGTATGAGCAGGCGCAGTCATTGGAATCTTTTTTCTTAACAAGAAATTTTTAAGAATTTTGGAAACACACTCATTGAAGACTGCTAGAGTTTACTAGTGATGTGCTTCCTTCTGTCTATAATCCTCATTTATCTTAGTTGTAACAATCCTTCATGCTACAGTCACTGACGTTTTCCACAAAGTAAAGGATATTTGTTGAAGCGATGAACTGGTTATTTTGTAATACAGTGATCTACTAATAAGTTAGAGCCACAACTACAAATCTAAACAAAAAAATTACATCACTTCTGAATAAAAGTTGTGTCAATTATTCTCTAATTTGGATTTCCCATGTATGTGTAACTCCACAAAATACAGTAATCATTCCAAATACTTTTTTTTTTTTTGATAATTTAAAAGGTCACATTTTCCTCCCTAACCTCTTAAAACTTCCAAACAAAAAAGAGCTTATCAGTTATCATGAATTAGAAACTTGATCATCCATCTGTGTAATAGAAAGAAACATTCAGAGGCTTGTTGGAGACGACTCCAGTCCTCCAGGGAAAGGAGAAGAGTTCATGAAGAGAGCGAGACAAAAAGAGAGGCGCATGTACTCCCCTCATCATCCTCAAACGATGGGCCGCCTTGTTTACAAGTCGCACATGTTGGCTACGGCTATCATACTGTGCCAAAATGAAGCGCACTGGTTTATCTGTCGGACATTTTTCAAACGGCTCCCTGAACTTACATGTGAACATAAACATACTGGTAATTGAACTGAGAACATCCTCGGTAGTAACATCCCAAGGCATCATCAGTGAACGGAATGATCAGATCACAGGCAGAGGAGGGAAGGCAGAATTTATAAATGAGTCTCTTCAATGCGACATTTTTTGCATGACAATAGCCAGATTTCATTGTTGCTGACAGTTATGACATCTAGGAAAGTAAACATGATTTAATGATTTTTTTTGTTTATTTATTTTAGTTATCAATATGTAATAACTTCATAACTATATTATTTAAAGTTAAATAAAAAACTTTAATGTTTAATAAATGTGTCATAATAGTTATTACCATAATAGAAGTAGTAGTTGATTATTTTTAATATTATTTTATTATTATTATTAATAATAATAATAATAATAATAATAATAATAATAATATGTTTTATCATTGTTGTTAATAATAAAAAGAAGAAAAAGAAGAACAAGAAGAAGAACAAGAAAAAGAAGTTGTTGTTGTTGATGATGATTATTATTGTTATTATTACTACCACTACTGCTATTATTTGTCATAATAATAGTAGTAGTTGTTGTTGATAATTTTAATAATGGTAATAATGATGATAATAATAATAATAATAATAATAATAATAATGATAATGATAATAATAATAAATGTGTTATATTTATAGTAGTAGTAGTTACTGTTGATTAATATAACAATAATGATAATAATAATAATAATAATAATAATAATAATATTTTTATTTTAAATATGTCATTTTAATATCAGTAGTACCAAATGTTCATTATTATAATTATTAATATTATCATCATCATCAACAACAACAACAACGATAATAATAATAATAATAATTAAAAAATAATAATAATAAATGTTTATTAAATGTGTCATAATTATAGTAGTAGTTGTTGTTGATTATTATTATTATCATTATTATTATATTTTAATTATAAGCATTATCATTGTTGTTATTAATAATAATAAAAATAATAAAAATAATAATAATAATACATGTTTAATAAATGTGTCATAATAGTAGTAGTAGTTGTTGTTGTTGATTAATATTATTATTATTTTTAAGCATTATCATTGCTGTTAATAATAACAATAATAATAATAATAATAATAATAATAATAATAATAATAATAATAAGACATTCATTTGGCATGTCAAAAATTCATAGAAGGTTAAAAATTTATAAATAATATGTATTTTCATTTAATTAATTATTTTTTTCATTTATTAATTGATATATATATATATATATATATATATATATATATATATATATATATATATATATATATATATAATATATTAATAAAAATAATATATATATATATATATATATATATATATATATATATATATATATATATATATATATATATATATATATATATGTATATATATATATATATATATATATTTTTTTTTTTTTTTTTTTTTTGCAAAAAAATACAGCAGCTTTAATTTAAAAAGTAGAATCAAATTGACAAGTCATTATACTTATAGTAACATTAATTACATTAGCAGAAAACATCAAGTTGTTTCATTTATTAATTTTAAGTTGAAACATGATTAACTTATTTAAAGTTAAAATAACACAAAACATGTTGTCATGTTTTATTGGCAATATTTATTAGCAGTGTTTCTATGCGTGCTGTAACTGTCATTAATGGGACACCAACGTGTCAGCTTCCAATGATCTTTGAAATTAAAAATGCTTTTAGTTGCACAGTCAGCAACTTTTGGTCCAATAACACTGATGTGGTATTAAAACTAATTTCAAGCATCTTTTCAGCTGTGAGAGGTCTCTGCTGTGATAAAAATTTACTGCATTCTTAAAAGGCCAGTCATGTGTTCTGATTCTCCAGAACTTCACATCTGAAACACTCTTAAATTCCAGCTAAAACTAAGGAAATAAAACAAAATTGTGTTTGAGGAACACAACGTCCTCCATGTTTACCACATGTGCCATCGATAAAAGCCTGTATAGTGTATTAAAATAAGAGAGCTAAATAAAACCTCTGAAATTGCATTTGGAGGTCACGTACCATAATAATTTAATAATAACTATAACAACTACAATTTACATACTTCAAAAAAAAAAAAAAAACATGTTTAAAATAGTTAAAACGTTCACAGTTACATCATAAACCCTTCGGTCATCTTCAAATAATGTGGCTATTATAAATAAATAAATAAAAATATTATAAATGAATAAGAACCACAAATATTGTCCCATTTCTCAGTGAATTTTTGCAATGATGAAAAGATATAATCAATGTTACTTTAAAATACTAAAACAAGTTTAAGTTATGCAAGATTTGCCAATGTTTTATATCAAGTTAATGTAATGTAATTTCAAATTACTACTAAATGTAATTTGATTTAACTTAGAAAATTAAGTAAGTGACTTTTTTACAGCAAATCAATGAAAGCTACTTTATTTCTTTCTAAAATAAGGACTTTACACCCACCTCTTCTGTTAAAACGCTTATTTATGAGACAGCTATTGTTATTTTAGGAGTTCAGCAGCCCATTTCTTTACTGTGGTGACAACACTAAAATAATCAGAGTCTGGAGCTCGTCTTTACAGTTCCACATCCTGAGCCTTCTCAAACTTTTATGATTTGTGGCAAAACAAAAAATATATCTTTCCCCTTTTCGGCTTTGAGCAAGCTGTCCACGTACATGAAGTTGGATCAAATCCTGGAAAAAGGGATTCAAACGTAAACACGGCGAACGTTTGGATGTGGGACACTGAAGTGGTCTGTAAGATAAGTGAGATTCATAAAACCAAAACTTCAAACACATTTTCGAAATCACGAGTGCAACAATTTCAAATAATTCACGATGATTGATTATATCAACTCAAAAACAGCCATGCGACCCTGCCTTTGTACTTTGGCCATGTTACTGTGGATATGGAACTTTAAAATATACAAATAGGAATCCGCAGCATAATAACTATGCAAACATAATAATGATGTTTTATTTACAACTTGGAAAAATCATTTTCTACAATCCAAAACCTAAGAAAAGGGCAGAATATAATTCAGATATTCATAGATATATGCATAAACACCTAAAAAGTTAATGAGAAAAGTTTGCACAATAATCATATTAGAACAACTGACTTGTTGCTCACGATGAGCAATAACTGTCAGCAATTGTTTTGCACAAACAGAATGCTATCATCAACTATATAGCATTATTGACATTATAGTTACAGTCAGTGCTTTGGAAATTGTAGCTTGATTGCTAATAAACTGGATGAAGAAAATTGGTAACAAAATTTTTAAGATATAATCTAACCCTTTATTGTTTAAATTTAGATATATTTTTACCTCATTTATCAAAAAGATTTTAGTACAATATAATCGATAACGAAGTACATTAAACATCACATTACATCCGTTTACAAAATAAGACTGAGATGATAACTTTGATAGAAAGATTGTTCAAATAAAATATATAAATTACAAATGTAAAAAATCATTAATAAAATAAATATTTTAATCTAAATAAAGCACATGAGCACTAATAATAATAATAATAATAATAATAATAATAATAATAATAAATTATTTGTTTACTTGAACGTCATATGAACATGGGAGCATGATTTTGCAAACATATTGTTAAATTGCAGTTAAGTTGCAGTATACGTGTACGTTTTAGGTCAAAAGGATGGCAAAATATTTAATTCCTGAATTACATAAATGCACATTAAAAAATATGGCATTACATTACATGGTCAAAATATTTCAGGTTTTCAATATTATTTGTCCACATTTTTAATTTATTAAATATCACATGACATGATGACAGTGTTTCGCAGGTATATGTTACATGTAATCCTGGAAAAAAGTAAATTATCGGATTACAAGTTAGTTTTGTAAATAATAAAAAAAAAACTGTAATCAGATCACAAATTGTGTAAATGATAAAAAATAACTGTAATTGAATTGCAAATTATATTTGGAAATAACAAAAAGTAATCGGAATTGGATTACAAATTATTTTTGTAAATAAAAAGTAACTATAATCGGATTACACATAATGGCCCAGTTTCAAAAACAGAGCTTTGATTAAGCCAGGACTAAACCTTAGATAATTTAGGCTATTTAAGCCACATTTTTAAAATGACCTTAGAAAAATATATTACTGGTGTTTACCTGGAGACAAAAAAAAAAAAAAATGACAATGACATATTTTAAGACATCTCCCTGCAAGTTATTTTGAGTTGAGACAGCTCAAACATGCAATTTAATCTTGACTAGCCCTTAACCTTGTTTGCAAAACCGGGAGAATATGTGTAATGATTAAAAGTAATCAAAATCGGATTACAATTTTTTGTAAATAAAAGTAATCATAATCAAATTCTTTTTATATTGTTTATATATATAACATCTAAACATATACTTTTTTGCAATATGTTTAAAGAATGATTGCATGTAATTGATTAATACTCATCCCTATGGCTATGATTATTGTTCATATATGAGGGGAGTCATAATCCAGATTAGTACTCAATTACCAACCACTGGTTAGTTATCTTCATAGTTATCATACTTGTGAACATGTATTTATGATGCATCTCTCATAACAAATGCATAACTGTTTGCAAAAAAGGAAATATATTAGAACCAAAAAGGAAACAAAGTGTGTTAAAACACCTACTCAATATTACAACAGCACACCAGTAGTGATCACAGGAGTCTGGCATCTCCAACTTAGGCAACACAGTGTCATTGCGATTCATGCGAACACCATCAACATGAGCTGGTCATAATTCCCACAGTTACTCCTCTTCAAACCCTACAGTTATCTTTATCCACTCCCTCCTTTCCTCTGACACTTTAGAGTTCACTCCGCGATGTACTCACACTCCTAAAAGTGCTGCTTTTAAGACCCTCACAAAAAAAAAAAAAAGAACTTGGTGTAAAGCCCTGAGAAAGAATGTCCAACATGCCCAAAAAACACTTTCTTGGGTGTTGCTCCACCACATTGATGTATGTGTTCCTGTTAACAATATTTTAGCTTGCGCATGACCTTCGCTTGAGTTCTATATCCTGAGAAAATATGTCTCCTAATACCGGAACGGATTATTTTCTGTCACCGTATCTTTAGGGAGATGTCGACATAAATATGCACACTTCCTCACCGCGAAAAAAGACTTTAGCACATTGGTTGAAGTTATGGCCGCGACTGTAAATCACCCGAGCCAGATTTGTGTTCTCTAAAATGCGTAGGACTGAATCATAAATTATTTATCTTGTTCATCTTCACAAATTAAAACACTCCCTTTACAAGAATAAGAATTATTCACTGCTCCTTACCGCAGAAGCTAATGCCATCCATTGGTTAACAGGGTTTTTAGAGGCTTGCTCTAATTTGGTCCATTGACGCGGGGCCAAAGAGATTCTCTCTGCATCATTTATCAGTTATCTCTGCCAAATTAGCTTTTCTTAAGGGATAGATCACCCAAAACGGGAAATTCTGTCATCATGTACTCTCCCTTAACTTGCTCCAAATCGGTTTAACTTTTTCTTTAGTCAAACTCAAAATAAAATATTAAGAAGACAACTGGAAACCTGTATCCATTGACATAGTATTAATTTTTTTCGTAACATAGAACTGAATGGTTACAGGTTTCCATCTTTCTACAAAAAAATTAAACAGTTTAAGTCAGAATTATTAGACCCTCTTTGAATTTTTTTTTTTTCTTTTTAAATATTTCCCAAATTATGTTTAACAGAGCAAGGATATTTTCACAGTATGTCTGATAATATTTTTTCTTCTGGATGAAGTCTTATTTGTTTTATTCCGGCTACAATGAAAGCAGATTTAAATAAAAAAATTATATTTTTAAAAGTCAAAATTATTAGCCCCTTCAAGCTATATTTTTTCAATAGTCTACAGAACAAACCATCGTTATATAATAACTTGACTAATTACACTTACCTGCCTAGTTAACCTAATTAACCTTTAAATGTCACTTTAAGCTGTATAGAAGTCTCTTGAATAATATCTAGTCAACTATTATTTACTGTCATCATGGCAAAGATAACATAAATCAGTTGTTAAAAATGAGTTATTAAAACTATTATGTTTAAAAATGTGTTGAAAAAAGGGGGGCTAATTAATCAGTGAGGCTAATCATTTTGACTTCAACTGTATTTTGTGTTAAGCAAACAAACATAAAAAGATTTAGAACCACTTGAGGATAAGTAGGGAGCACATTTTCATTTTTGCGTGAACTATCCCTTCAAAATCTGTAAAAAAAAATTTACGATATTTGTAACGAATTGCATTGCTTTATTGACAAATATCTTTAAGACGATGGTTAGAGATCCTCATTTAAAACTCTGATTGATGTTTTATTAGTTCAGTCAAACTGGATGAGTGCCACAACTCCCATTACTGAACTTTCTTGGGTGCTCTCTCGCACCATTAACCAGTTTTCATCATTAGAAAAGATGAATCAATGTGAACGAGTGATCTGTTTCTGCTCAGTTACTGTTACTGACCACGGAAACACAAAATCTTCCAGGTGAAAACATAAAGAAAGGCAATTCATCATATATTAAAAAAGGTTGTTTGGTCATCAACCTCCAATGTTTCAAGTCTTTGGCCAAATATAGAAGTCGTTATTTATCTCCAGATGAACAGGACATGTTACACGTTAACTCATCACATAAATAGGGGAAGAAGAAAAAAACAGCTGGCTGTGGTTCAGGAGAGAAGTGTTAATGTTGGCACTTGTAGTGTGTACACTTTCCGTAAATTGTGTTAGTGTTTATTTGCACCGTTATTTGCTTAAGGATGGATGAATGGGGAATTAGAGATCTGTTCTCTCCCATCTTTCCTTTTTAAGTCATAATGAGTCACTGAGGTGTAGGAAAGTATGTCATTGAGAATTTTCCATAGCCATCAATTGCAGAAGTGCAAAATAAGGGCCTACAATGAAATCAACTGGAAGATGCTTCCCAGAAAACTGAAAAGCTGAATTATTCATTCATTCATTTTCTTTTTGGCTTAGTCCCTTTATTAATCTGGGGTCGCCACAGCAAAATGAACCGCCACCTTTTGTGCAGCAAATGCCCTTCTAGCTGCAACCCATCTCTGGGAAACATCCACACACACTCATTCACATTCATATACTATGGACAATTTTAGCTTTTCCCATTCACCTGTACCACGTCTTTGAACTGTGGTGGAAACCGGAGCACCCTGCGTCCCCAAGCTGAGCTATATGAAACACAAATTAAAATACTTTAGACAAGACTTGAGCGCTCCCTTATCCTACAGTCCTACATCCTAAAAGTCCTAGCTCGATAAAAAAATACCAAAAACATCCACAAAACACACCTTTATTGAGAGACAAGGATCCATTTGCGTGCATAAAAAAAAACTAAATTATTTATTAAACTTTTTTCTCCTCAGTGTCAGTATAGGGTGCACATTCATGAGAGAGTTGTGATTATTTATGCATGTCGTGCCCAGTCCCACTGCTGACGTAGCTATACCTCATATGTGGTTGTGATTGGTTTCAAACAGATGAGGTTGTACATGGGCAACTGGGGTTTACATCAGTGCACCCTATACTGATACTAGATAAAATTGTTCAATATAGTTGCTATTATTGTTTTATTGTTTTGATGGAATTATTAAAGGTTAACAGTTTGGATTATATTTTGCTACTTTTCAGGACTAGTTGAGACCACTGGGGTCTTTGGATGATTGGGGACCTCTCGGATTTGATCTAAAGGTAAACATTTTATTTTAAGTTACAATCACACCATTTGCTTCCAGCTTCTTACCTGCTTTTATTAAGATAGTAATTGTTTTAAGCACTTATAAAAGGTATGATCTTATTTCCATTGCCTAATCCTATCAATTCCTAAACCCAACATTTACTTTTATAACCATTAATAAGCAGCTAATTTACAGTTTATTGAGTTAAAATGACTTTTTGTAGGTTTGTTAATAGTGGGAATTGTCAAATAAATTAATTAAAATAAAGTTTCACCGATATAAATGATCTTAATTTGTGTACCACCAGTTTGGAACGACGTTAGGACGAAGGATTATTGACAAAATTTCATTTTTGAATGAACTAACGCTTTATAAGCGCCAACACCAAAATAGTGCAGAATTCATCACAATTCACAAAAACAAAGTCAGTGAGCTAATGTCCAACTAGATTGACCAGTCTGAACCCAGACTCTTTGTTCACACTGCAGAAGAGCTCAAATTTATTACTTGTTATCCTTTCTCCAAATCTCCCTAACACCATTACATAACATGCCCAAGGTAATGTATACACTAATGGGGAGAGTGGTGTAAATCCATCAGTGTGCCATAAATTAGCGCTAGGCACACTTGTGAGCATGGATTACATTGTTGGGGGGGATAATGGTCACCAAGAGAGGCCCGCCATGATATACGCCAGTTTTGACGCGAACGGCATTACTATAAATCGGCCTGGACCACAAACGCAGGCAAAGTAATGCCCAAACAGTCAGGTAAAGATGTCTCTGGCTGGTTGGGGTTTGACTCATATCCAAGTATTTATCTCTTTGGAGTTCCGCCGTAACCCTCTTTGTCTTTCTATCTGACACAAACACACCAAAAGCCCCACCTACTTTCCCAGGAAAAATAGAGAGCATGGCGTGTAAACCTAGACACACTTCATTATTGGTGGAGGCACGGATGGACTAGGGTGAAATACTGCAGAGTCAAGAAAAGCTCTCTATTATCGTCGCTGTGACAGTCTACCCTCAGCACATTAATAATGGGCTGGATGTTTGCTGTGCCTGGTGTCTGTCCATGAGAGTTTGATATGATGATCCACCGTCGAAGTCTCACGAAGCCTAATGGCTCCACTCAGAGGGAAAGAAAATGCAGGCACTGACACATGTCCATTGTTTAGTCAAATAAATATTCTAAATGAGTTGCTGTTGTCTTGCAATAACTGCTTTAAAAACATACGTCATTAATGAGCTGTAAAAGTGTGTAATAACAAGACTAATTCCTGTTTGTTTTGATTTCTCCATGCGGTGAAAAGGAGGGGGAAAATGGCTAAGATGGAAACATTTTGAGAAGACAGTGATAGGAAGGTGATTGCATGAAATTATTATTATTTTATTTATATATATATACTTTTTTTGACTAATTAGATTGATGTTACCCATTATCTATTATTATATCTATAATATATTCTATTTTGAGGTGAGCTGTGTGTTTGTGTTTTTTTTCCACAAACATTGCCAAATAGGACTAAAACCAAATGACAATCCATAAACAAATACAAACTATAGAGAAAACATAAGCATCAGCCAATGCATCAAAGCCACCTGTTGAGTGAACAACCAATAACAAGTAAGGTAAAGGCCTAGTTTTGCCTGACACATCAGAAAAAAAGAGCAAATTGGGAGAAGCCCATGATTTTGCTTGGCAAATCCCATCCATCTTCTTACCCCAAAAAAGGGAACTGGTTTATTGGCATTCACTCTGGATGATTAAATCAAAAATTACAACAACTTGGCTCTACAAACAGTGTCAGATTTTGAAAGGTTTTAAACAGCTGCATTAGATAGAGTGATTCATGGTCTCACGATTCATTTCAGTGTTTTGATAATAATCAGATGTGCAACAGTCCATAATCTTCTAGGGAATACACCAGCTGTGGTAACACTATAGAAATGAGCTGATCTTCAAACAGTTCCTCTCGTTCGTGTGGCATGATTGGATAAGGAGTGCTTTCAGACATGTGTGGTTCCCCGTACAGGAGGATGTGATGCAGAGCAGAGGGATCTATGAGTGTGTGATTAATGGAGGACACAATAATCCAAAGCTTGTTAACAGAGACAATATTATTGGCAACTGAGAAAGGAGATTCCCTGATGTTCAAGCACATTTTTTTTTCTACACATTTGGTATCTCAAAATCACCCAAAAATGCAAATTACGGTATTACATTTTGTAAAATATCTTTTTTTGTTTTTCAAACTAGGTGCTCGAGATTCTTCAGGGGAGGGGCGCAAAAGACTACTTGGGAGTTCTTGAAAAGATGTTTATCGAAATATAATTAAAAATGTAAAAACTAAAGAAAAATAGTTTTAAATTCATTAATTTATTTTCCTTCGGCTTAGTCCTTTATTTATCAGGGGTCATTGCAGCGGAATGAACCGCCAAATATTTCAGCATATGTTTTAGGCAACGGATGCCCTTCCAACTGCAACCCAGTGATGGGAAACATTTTTCACATAATTTAATAAAACAAATTATAATATTAAAATAAACATTTTATTTAAGTATGCAGTATTACTTTAGAACCTGATTCAATTAGTTAATTTAGATGTATTAACTAACAAGAAAAAATAAGAAAAACAGTGTTAGTTACATTAGTTATTCATCTGAATGTTAATGAATAGAAAAAAACAGATTATTGAACCTTGCAGTGCATTAATGTTATCAAGCACAACTTTAAATATTAATATATGCTGTTCAAATATTGTTCATTTTAGTTCATATTTATAAATACATTAACTAAGGGATATTTATTGTAAAATGTCACCAAATAACCAAACACACATTACTGTAAAGAAACAAATTACGCTTGAAATAATCCAATAAATATACAATTTATTATTATTGTAATGTATACACAAGCTATCTAAAATATGTATACAATGATTAAATAAACTGTGTAACTGTGTAAAAAATAATCAAATGCTTACATATTATGAAATGTAAAAGAAATGCACTATAAATAAAAGCTACATATTTATTAAAAACATTATTTTTAACAGTATGAATTGTATAAAGTGTATTTTACATTTTAATATGAGGGCCCCCAGAATGATAATATTTGGGGGTCTGCGGCAGCCTATCTAATGGATTAAAAATCCCTTGTCCCAGTCATGCGTTAGTATTTAATAACTCTAAAAAAGGAATTTTGCTACTTGTTCAAGCTGCTTATTTAAATATGAGCTAAATCAACACAATTCTTGAGTTATTTTGGGTACAAATAATTGTTTTATTTTCAATCCACATAATTTTGTAAAAACAATTAAGTTAACAATTAACTTGTGCAGGGACAATATAAAGAAATTGGGTGGAACCCAGATTTATTTACAGTGTAAGTATAAGCACGTTGATATTTCCAACTATAGTATTCATAATTCAGCATGTTCGTAGAATTATGTAAATTGAATCATTTTAACTACACCTGTTTGTTCATGTAAAACTTATCCAGTTTCAGACATTGTTACCCTAAATCAAACACAATTTGAGTAGATTTAACAAGAAACATCTCTTTTATCGTTGGTGAAATTTAGTGATTCAAAACTATTCACAGCAGATTGCAAATGACATGTAGGATAACAAATTACATTACAGAATGACATTTTTGTGTGAACTACACTTTTAAATATGACCTGCAAAACATTGCTATGACCACTTCAGAATAGCAATATTGTCTCTGAAACTGTGGCATAAACCAAGAACGAGGTCATATCCAGTATATTTCATTGTCCACCAATTGGCATCCACTGTCATGTTGTTGGCCATATGATGTGCTCCACAAGCATTTGCACACATGGCTCTGATTAAAGCCCAGCTTCCCTGTTTTTTTTTTTTTTTTTTTTTTTGGATTTAGGGTGTATTGCATAAACTAGTTAGTAGTATTGTGTTAGGGCCAAAGAATGTGAATTATGAATCTCATTTGTCTCTGAAATGACTCTGGAAACAAAGCCGGTACAAGCAGAGATTCAGGGAGCTGAAATTGCTTTAGAAGGTGTAGCCGGATTAGAGCAACATACAGCAGAAACACACATCGATAATGATGATGATGATGACTGGAAAAGTGAGCTTGACTGAAAAGAAGCTGTCCTCATTAGTCTAATGATTTTTTGCCCTCATTTTATTTGGGTAATGAGATTGATTGGTGATAACACTTAATGCGCTTGCAAATGGACATTGGTAGGAAATGGGCGCATGAATAGAGTGAATATAAGCAAGTCTGGTGTGTCAATGGATGAGTTGTATTAGTGTCTATTACACAAAGGCTCATTTCCCACATGTGTCAGGTGTGCTGCTCATATTACAGTCTGTAAGGCTTTAACATTGACCTCCATGGTATGAAACGGACAGCAGTCTGATCGAGAGGCACGTGAAGATTAACCCTCTACTCAGATCAGCTTTTTTCTCACACGTTTCTGCTTTACGTAATAAGAGAGTAACTCAAGAGGGCAAGAAACAATAGAAGGGTTGACCTCGTGTTTGCGTACGTGTGTGCGATGAAAGGAAACGAGTGTTGGTGAAGGAGAGGTGAGGAGACTTTGAACTATCAAAAACAGCATGAGAAAAAAGAGGGATGAAAACAGAAGTGGGTGGTGATGGAAAGATGAAGAGGAGGAGGGAAAAAAGACCAACATTTGCAGTCCATGGGGAAGTCTGAAAAAACATATGAAGAGAATGAAGATACAGTAACTTGAAGAAGAATTGAGATAGTGGCTATGGTTCGAAGTTTTAACATCATCTGAAGCCGGTAAAACCGGACTATGCACAAATATACTTCAGAACTGGGTTTCTGGGAGCTCCAGAGTGCATCGTTCAGACTGGCTCTGAAAGCGAGGATGAGATATTATGTGTTAGGGGGTGAACAGGTGTTATAAGACATGAGCTTCTGAGTGATGATTAGTTAAGATAAGAATTATGGATGGGTTGGAGAAAAGGAAAAGAGTGACAGGAAAGAGAGAGGAGGGTTCTCAAGGTTGAATGCTTGATAATTGATTGCAAGAATTTGCAAGAGCTACAGCTGCTGACAAAAGTGATGGGTTGTGGCATCTAAAGTGCACATGGATGTAGCTGTGAACACGGTCTCGGTGATATGGAAATTTATAAAAAAAAGTACACTGGTCACAGACATTATTATTGTTATATATGTATTATAATAACCCTTCACAAACTGTTAATTTATGTCCAAGAAACTGAAATTATCACTTTTTTCAATAGGAATATAAAACAACTAAATATGACAAATTTTTAATTAAAGGTTTTTTTTTTTTTGTTGTTGCTGTTGTTGTATAAATGTTATATATGTATTTTGATTTCACTTGACATTCTCCTGACTATAAGACAATTTGCAAGTATGTGAGAAATAACACGAACCCTAACCTTTCTGTCTACAAATTTTATAATGTGAATTATTTAGCATATAGTCGCAAAGCTACTTAAAAATCAACAAAATGTGTAATGAAAAATGAGGTTATACCTGTATTTAATTTATATGTAAATATCTGTTATGTATTTATGTCTTTATTTGTTTAATTAAAGTTAAAAGGCACAAAATTTACAGTTTTAAAGCCATACTAAGAGCCGTTTTGGATTGCCAGATGAACCTTTCAAAAAAAGTTACATTTTAAATCATTTATTTTTCTTAGCATGAAGAACATTTTAATAACATAAATGGTCCTTATCCATCATAAAGAACATTTTGTGTGATTAAAAAGTGGAAGGATATTAAAAGTTTTTCATTATCAGTCCAAACAAAAACCATTATTTCTGCAGCATTTTATTTATGTTGCTCGTATAAAGTGTCCATATTTAAAACATGGTTATATATATATAACTAATTATTAAAGTAAATTAAACGTCCCTTAAATAAATAATTATCACAATTTAATACATTAATAAATATCCTTCTTGCGTAAAAATCTAAAATGTGTATGGAAATCAATCGATCGAAAATAAACTAAGAAAATGCATTTTAATATAAAAGTGAAATGTACGACTTTCCCCCTTTATTTTGCAGAAGTGCTTTTTAATAAATAGTCTAAAAATACATTATAGTTATATTATATCAATTGAACAGGGAAAGAAAGAAAGAAAGAAAGAAAGAAAGAAAGAAAGAAAGAAAGAAAGAAAGAAAGAAAGAAAGAAAGAAAGAAAGAAAGAAAGAAAGAAAGAAAGAAAGAAATGTGTGTGCCGCGTCGCAAATAAGTTCACCGCATGTTTGGAATAACCTGTTTATAATGACCGTGATTCACGAGGGCAGATGAATTGTATTAAAATCTCGTAAATGTCACCTAAATCTGGCCTTTTGCCTGTTCCATATCAGTTGACATATCAGATAGGCTTAATACTGATATAAATTAAGCTAAGTCGCTTGTTACGGCTTACCTGCCGGCATATTAGTGGAAAGGCAGGGTGGGAAAACTTGTCAGTTTTCGGTGACAGTCAATTATCACAACTACAACAGCAAAGAGAACAAACGTCTGGCAGAGAAGTGGGGTAACGTGATTTGGGTGAATTTTCCGCCGGTGTGACTGAGCGGCTTTATTTTAAGTCACTGGATTGAGGAAACGTTGAAAATAGCACACGACTCTCTTAATGAGACCTCCAGAGGAAAGGAGCCCACCGGTCACTGCACTGACTGGGGGATGGGAAATTAGACTTCAGCTCTTTGCAAAATCAGGTATGTCAATTAAGAAAGTGTTCATTTTAACATTTTAAAAAGAGGCTGTCTAATGTCACAAAAAGAAACAAAAAGAAATATTTACTGCAGTTTAGCGATTTAATGTAAACAAAAACAATAAACATTTAGAACCATATATATATATATATATATATATATATATATATATATATATATATATATATATATATATATATATATATATATATATATATATATATATATAATTTTTTGTTAATGTATATCAAAGTGCGCGGCCTCCTTTTAGAGCATTTTCCATGGCAAATCTAGCGCTATTAAGAATTCTTCATTTAGATTAAAATAAATAATTGATGGTACATTTATTTTATCTTTGGAATAGATGCATTTAAATGGGTTAGAATTACTTATTTACAATTACCAATTACATTTATTATTTATTTTACCTCATAAATTCATGATTTACTTCATTCATGCTAATGGTCATGCATTATTCACGTTTTCATAAATTCTGATGACTCAGATTTTTTTCTCTTTTTTAATTATTAAGCAATTATCTCATGTTCAAATATTCGGTTCTGCATAACTTTATTTATTTTTACAAAATTCAGTTTGAAAGGAGATCAGAAGGAGGAGGAGGGGTATGTACCAGAAGTCTGACCAAGTGACCTAAAGGCTGATTATATGTCATTAACTGGAGACTCGGCCTATTTAAATTACTCGAGAACTTCCATTCAGACAGATGAATTACGCCTGAACCCCACACAACACTTAAACACGAATAAATCATGAACCCTCTTTGGTGAAATTTGTGAAATTTTACACAGGCGCGCGCTCACGGGCTCACACGCTCTTTCTTGCTCCCTCTCTCTCTTTCACACACACAAATACACACATTTAGTCCACACCCTCTCTCTCTAGTTCTTCTGCCTCTCTCCTCATCCCTCTCTTTCTCTTTCTCTCTCTCGCACACACGCGCGCGCGCGCGCACACACACACACACAGGATCTATGCCCATAGATATTCACACATTGTTTAACATTGCTGTTATACTTGGCACCAGGAGGAACACTGTGAACTGTCAAAATAAAACGACTCAAATGTCAGCTTCAAGTCCTCTGACACTGATAGATGCACGATACATAAAAGGCGTTAAAACCAGCACTGCACTGTATTACAATGTCTTTTGGATACAGTCCAAATGTTCTACCAGGTTTCAAAATATGTATTCAAACATGGATGTCGTAAAAAAGAAGGACCAATTGAGGATTAACAGATCCAGAAACATAGTTCTTGTAAAGTGTTTCGTATACAAACATACAACATAAACGTATATTACAGTCAAAACCCTTGACCTGTTATTGATGTCTACACTTTAATGGCACAAACATTTTTCCGCAAAACGCTATATGACATACATGTGGAGAGTTATACTGATTTATCAAAACAAACCTATTCCATTAAACTGGTGATTGCGTGCAATCATACCCGTCTTTTACATTATTGTATGTTACCCTTAATGATTTTTTTAATGAATTTTATACTATCCTAAATAAATTTATTTTTCTAAAGCTTATATTTTAGTTGCGATCGTATATGTTTTAACACATAGAGGCCTAGTAAAATGTACTGACAAGTATACTATTTCTTTTAGACTCTAATTTAAGATTAAATATTTAGTTTATGTTGGGATTGTTATAAGTTAAAATAACACAATAGGCTACTCTAAATTTCACTATATTGGTCTTTTTTTAAAATCTATGTTTTTCGTATGCATAGCACCTACGCAGTTTGTATTGGCAAACCGCAAACCAAGTGAAGTGTTTGTAGGCCTACTTAACGCGTGAAAAAAGTGAAAGGTCATTTTATACTCGACTAAAATAGTTAAATTTCTGCCTAAAAATGCATAGTACACAGTGGCTTAGAGGGACTGAATACTGTGGGTTTTCATGTCTGTGCAGTTTTCAAATCTACTGCCCTTCACCAAGGATTTTAACCATAGGAAAATGCTTTACAAAAAATCTAATTTTACAATTATATACGATAGCCTAACATTAATTTTATTCAAAGCGCCTTAAACCACACAAATTTATACCAGTGTAGCGTTAACTTACCACAGAACGTTACGGCATTCTTTTCTGTTTAACTTAGACTAATCCTTATACTGCATTCAATAATTTCAATTAAATGTCTTAAAGTATGATGGTGACAGTCACGCACACATTAAAAATATACTTAAACTGGTTTAAAACAAATCTAAATTTCATTGTTAATCTTGGCGCGCGCATGCGCGTGCACATACACACACACTGAGAGAAAGAAAGAACCAAATAAAGTTAGAACGACAGCATATATTACCAATCGTTTTTTTTTTTTTTTTTTTAAATAAGTGATATTTATTTAATACATTTTGTTTATGTAACCAATAAGTTGGCTGCTTTTAAGAGTTCGAGCAATTTGGAAGCGTAAACACCCTAACGATGTAGTTCATGTACCTCCTCCTCTGCAACGTTATTGGCTGAGAAGAGTTTTGACGACATATATGAACCCAAGCAGCTCAAAAGATGTAGCTGACATGGAGATCAAACGGCGGAATTCGCCTGCTTCTACAGAGTGAATCAGGCTGCGAATTGCGTGCACAACGTCGACAGGGATTGGAACTTTTTCCATCCAACGCTCCACCTCATTGATTCCACAACGTGCTCGAAATCCATAAAAAGTTCTGATCTCCGTAAAAACATTAATGACTATTAGCAATGGAATTTTCTCGTGATGGATATTTGCAGGGGAGAATTTAAGTGTAAGTAAATATTTTTTTCAGTAATAACTCGAGTGCCGTTGCAGCTGAAGCCTGTTTGATCACCCGTTAATGTTCTTGTAACATTTCTGCGTTGTCTGTGTTATGGACAAATAAGTAGGACTGTATTTATACTTTGCGCTCGAATCAACAAATGAACACTTTTTATGGGGAGACAGTTGGTGTCTGAATCGTCAAGTAAAAGTACGCGCAATCTGAGAACCAAAGCGTACTCCGTCTGTGGTTCGCCGTAGGGTATAGACAAGTCTGTCGCCATGAGTTTAGTTGGAGGGTTTCCCCACCACCCTGTAATGCACCATGACGGCTATTCCTTCGCTGCTGCAGCTGCTGCCAGTCGCTGTCATGAAGAACCCCCCTATTTTCATGGGTGGCTTATCAGCCATCCAGAGATGTCTCCTCCTGACTATACCATGGCACCTTCGTACAGCCCTGAATACTCAACAGGAGCTCCCGGGCTCGACCATTCGCACTACGGAGGAGTACCGGGGGCCGGCGCCGTTGGAATGGGACCGCGGACAGTGAAACGTAGACCCACGGCAAACCGAAAGGAGAGGCGCAGGACTCAGAGCATCAACAGCGCCTTTGCAGAACTCAGGGAATGCATTCCCAACGTGCCCGCGGATACGAAGCTATCCAAAATCAAAACCCTTCGTTTAGCTACCAGTTATATCGCTTACCTTATGGACATTCTGGACAAAGATGAACAGAACGGAGAAACAGAGGCCTTCAAAGCGGAATTCAAAAAGACAGACGCCAAAGAAGAAAGGCGAAAGAAGGAAATGGTAAGATCCTACACAAACAGAGAATAATTGTAAAATTCATAAAGTTCATTAAGTATATGGTAGAATCTTGCTTAGTCTTTGATTAGAAATCTAAAATATTTTCTGTTCGAAAAAAAGATTGTGTGAATATTACTGTGCTGTCCTTACCGCGGCCTGTAGACTGAAATGTGTTAACGTGCAATAGATATATAAATAATATTTTTTGTGGTGTTTCTTTTTTCGCAGAATGACGTTTTGAAAAGTTCAGGGAGCAGCAATGACAAGAAAACTAAAGGGAGAACTGGTTGGCCACAGCATGTTTGGGCATTGGAACTGAAGCAATGAGACTAAAGCAAAAGACGAAATGAGGCCATCTGAACTCATTTTTAGTTGTTCTCTCACTTTATTTAATGGAATATTTATGTGCAATTTCCCACTACGGACATTGGATATTTGAGGAAAAACCATTCCATTTTAGAAGGAGGATACTCTCTTGGTAAGATATTGTGTGTTGCTGTCTGATATTGGTTAATTATTGTTCGTTTTCTTGTCCCATTATGAATCAAACCGAGATATCTGCCACTAAGGAGTACTACGTGAAGTTCTGTCTCTTTTTGTCTCTCTATCACGTTCATTATCTATTTCTGTCTCTCTCGCTCTCCTTTAATTATAAGGAAGACTAGTCCATGTTATGATACAGTAAATCTTTTATTTGAAAATGTCTTGAAGTGTTATGATGTCATTTTGTGGTCGTACAATTCTGGTGTCTGAAACAACTGTCCATTCAGTGCACTTCCGTCCGAAGACACAAACTTTTAATATTGGAGATGTAAACAATGTAATTAATTCAATAAACCACTGTGTTTTTATTGATCTTAGACCCTTTCTTGTATTGAAATTTAATTTAACATATTGCATTTAGAAAATGACACATTTAATGAGTATTCACAAAATATGAGTGATGCAGGCAAAACTGAGTCAATAGCTTATAAACTATTAATGCTGGCCGATTCAGGGCCTAGAGAAACTGTTGAACATATTTTCAATTAAACTTACACTGACGTGACAGTCAAATCAAACACCACTCACGCGATGCATAACCAGCAGCTCTTTAAGCACAAACAGAACGATTCCCACACACAACCCATACGGTGTTATGTTTCGAGATATACAGGCTTTTAAAAGTAAGAGTTTTAAAGACACATGTTTGTCTTTGATAAAAGTGCTGTATGGGTATCAGCAATGTGGCTGCATGCTGTGCATAATTTGCCGATTTATTTTTATGCTTACAACACTATTACATAAATAAATAAAAAAAATACTGTTTCAAATAAATAAATAGCTATTGCTAGCAGTGGCAAAAACGGGCAATTTTTCACAAACATCGTTACTATTTGTTGCTACTTAAACCGTGTTGTTCCAAATCAAATTTGAGCAAATATTTAAATTATTTATTTAGTTTTAAGTGTTTGTCCATGTTTAGGATAAACAACTGGTTTAAAACAACCTAGGGTTTTTTTCAATGTATAAAAGAAGAAAATAAAGTTATAAATACTATTTATTATTATCTTAAAATACGATTAGTGTTTTTAAAGCATAGGCATTTGTAATGTAGGCTATATGATTAGAACACAAAATTAAGGCAATAAAATAATCAAAGCGTATATAGCTAAATAGCTGATATTCTTTCTGCAGCAGGTGTCAATCTAAGGTAAAATCAAAATCAAAATGACAATTCGCTTTCATTACTGCAGCTTAGAAATTATAGCCTATAGCGTCCATAGCGTGCACTTATAGGCCTATTTAGTCTACATACACACACATATATGAAACTAACAGTATTTTACTTTCAATAAACAGTTATAACTTTGACAGGGCAATGTTCGTATAATAACAATATTAATAATAAATAGCCTATATTATTAAAACCTGAAATATTGTGTTTAAAACGATAACATGTAATAGAAACGTGCAGGAATTTTAGTTCCATAACTGTTAAAAGAAATTAATAAGTAGACTAACTGGAGCCAGTGGAAAATGCCCAAATGACGTTAACAACAAAATACGGAGGAGGGCCAGACTTTGCCGGAGCAACGGCCAAGCTCGTATGTGCAAATGATTGATAGCGTGCCGATCAAAATGCGCAGCTGAATCTCCCCACTGGGTTGAAGGGGTTTAGCATCACTACTTTTCAAACCAAATTTTGGCAATGACCATAACAATTGAGTCAGCGTCAGAAAGAACTATGGCGTAATGTAATGACGTCATTAATTTAGACCTATTACATATTCCTATTTTTTAAGTATTCTGTTTATATTTACAAAACATTCTTTACAACATCTTTCTCTGTTTCTTACAGCCTTATAGTCTTTTTACTATTATGGGCTAATGTGCTCTGTTGGTTTAGGCTTTAAGAAACTTTTCGTCTTAGCATTTTTTTTTACGCAGACATGCAATTAATCTGACATCTCAGAGTAAATCTGTTAAGATAGGAAGACACACCGACGATTTAAGACCCAACAATGCTTTAAATTACCGTTTGCTTTACCTTGCATTGTCTAATTCTACAGGTCCTGTGCGCTAATAATTGTAGATAATTTGTTGAGAGTGTCAAGATGGCGTCTCTGATAAAATTATCCGTCCGAACTCCCTTGATTAAGAATACAGATAATACTGTGACCTCATTGTGACCTGATTCTGCTGCTGCTGTAACATGAATGGCTCTCCAAATGGAAGAGAACACATATCTTACATTCGACACCATGATTTCTGAAGGCCCAAAGTACTTATTTCCTCTGGCGCAAAGCAAACGAAGTCGTCTAATCCTAGCATATCTTATACAAGTTCGTTGGTATTGATCCTTATATCTTTGACTTTACATCACATCGTGTCCTGTATGATTATATATAAAGCTTCCTGACAGCAAAAACGACGACATATTTCCAGTATGCCCAGTGTTCTTTATTTCAACTTGGCTAGCCAATGACATTAGATACTTCGCAGCCAAAAATCAAATTGACGTTGTCTCTTACATGGAATTATCTGAAACTTCAAATCACCAAGTTCTTAAGAATATACAAGGTCGTATAATATTTTAGAGCATGCACCAAGCAACATTTCATTCTTGGTATTACAAACATCTGTAAACCATTAACTCATAAGGCCCTCCTCCGTTTTTTTTCTGTCTGCAGCAATGGCTGGTATAGACATGTTGACGTCAGAATAGAGCCATCCTGCGCCTATATGGTTAAAGTAATCACGTAAGGCCCCTGATCCTACATAAAAAAATAAATAAATAAAAATATTTGTTTCAAAAATAGATTAGAAATCACTGTTAAAGACAAAATACTGTCTGTGGCTAAAGTGGCGCAATCATACAGCATTTAATAAAAACAACAATAGCAACATAATACAAGAAAAGTATATAAGTAGAATAAAAATTAAGAAAACGAACAAGCTTAAATGTAGCCTAAATCATGGAATAATTTGAAATAAATAAAACTTTACGTTTGAAACTTCAAGGAACGATTCTCCAAACATAAGTCATATTTTATATGAATAATTACAAGACTGTCACTCTAATAGTGTCTACTTTGTTATTTTGAGAACATTACGACAAAATACAAAGAAAACCACATATATATTAGGTTAATTAATCTTAGTTAAACAGTTTATGCATTTATTGCTATTTAGACCGAGAGTTTAGCAACAAAACAAGTCTAATAGCCTACTGAAATCGAAAATGTCAAACTTAGCATATACGTTTACTTTAAGAGAAGTAAATAAAGTAGTGCATGTTGCAAGTAAGCGTGTTTCAAATAAATGAACTATAAAACTTAAAGCTTGATTTTCAGTAGTTTAGTTTAAATCGTTCTTATTTTAGATTAGTTTTTATACATGTATTGCTCATATCTCAATAAACATTGGGCAAAGTGTATATTTATTATGTATTTATTATCCAGAGGTAGCAAATCAAAAACTAAAGGTATCTTTGTAGCTTATAGCCTATTGTCAGTCCCTAAACCCAAAACTTTCTCCTTTAATTTAAATTATTGACAGGACAGCAACACTGATCTGCTGAACTTGTTTAATATTAGCATACGTCGGCGTCACCGTATCAGATAATACATTGCCAATAGTTTCTCAACTAATTAAACAGCCAGACAATGTGCCATTCTAAAGGACTGCACTTTTGCTGAATGTTACTCGGAAGATCAGGCTAGTGCCCGTGGTGCTGTCAGTTGTGACAGTTCCCAGATGGAGGCCGCTACTGTATTCGAGATTGAGTTTCTCACAGAAACAACTCCCTCTTCTTCCAAACCGTCCTCCAAAAGTTCTTCAGACAGTCTTGCGCCTTGACTCCTCAAACATCGGTAACGCGGAAAGAATGAGCGGACTTTTAAAGGAATAAAGACCTTTCTCACCATCAAGGTGTAGGGTATTTGACATAAGGAGATGGCTGCGTGACGACCCAGAGGCAGGATCACTCATGTTTACTACGGTAAACTGGATTTACCTCCAACGTACAGTGGAAAATGATTTGTTGTTTATAGCTGATGGCAAAAAAAAAAACTGAACAAAAAACGCTTTCTTAATTTCTTCAATATTTTATCAACTCATATCAACATTTATGAAACTGAAGCTATTATTGCTGTTGTGTTTTCCCATTGTTGCTGTATTAGATAGTTGTAGGCTATAGTTTGTGATCGAATTCCGCCGCAAAACCTGTTTTTTTTCTGCTACCAATTCGAAAATTGTTTACTTTCGTTAACTGGCTTTGTTTTTATTTAAATCACGACAAAATGGTTTATTTGCATGACAATTAAAAATGGACATATTCAGAATGTGCAGTCACTATTAAAACACGCTCGATATGTAGGGTTGCTGTATTATTATTATTATTATTATTATTGTTATTATTGTGATTTGTGAATGCAATACACACGTTTTTGACAATACAATATTCTTATAAAGCGTTTTAGATTAAATCATCAAACAATTGCGTGTGCATGTTAATAATAATATTAATAATAATAATAATAATAATAACAACAACAATAAACCAGTAAACTTTCACTGTGCGTGCTAAACATTTGGTCTCACAACTCAGAAATGAGCACAACTCATTTACAGGTATTTCATAAAAAGCTTGTACTGCATAAAAACCGTTAAGTGTTGAGCCTGTGAGAGGAAAAGAAGACCTCCCAAGTGGTCAGGGCATGCGTGTCATTTCAAGCGAGTCCTCTAACACTCCATTTATCCCTGCGAGCATGAGGCGACTGCTCTGTTTTGTCGGTGATAAACATTAAAAACCTTTAAACGGGAGCATAAATCCAGATGGGGAAAAAAAGAATCACATGAAAACGGTTGATTTTTTATTTATTTATTTTTTATATAGACCTGTCAAAGATAACAGAACTTAGCGCCGAGATCAGATTTTTGTAAGCGACGAAAGAATTGCTGCTTTTTTTAATTAAGCCAGCCAGATATGCAAATAAATTCGGGTGCAAACTTTAAGAAAGTAGGCCGATAACAAATGAACAGCGCCGGGGTCAAATGCTGTCAGGTCAAAGTGTCATATTTTACATTTTATTGTTGAGTGCTACACGTCATTGTTGTAGATAACGAAGAGTTAACACTAGTTAAAATATAAACACAATGTTGTTGAGATCTATAATTGCTTTTTATTTGCGGT